>NC_073693.1:303119703-303157417 GCF_029784155.1 Uranotaenia lowii | reverse complement strand
AATGGAAGGAGATTTCCTTTTAAGAGATCCATGTTAAAATAACATTTTACTGTTCTTTACAACAACAACAAAACAAATTTACAAAAAATAATTTATAAGATTTTGAATGTTTTACTAAGATTATACATTAATTATTGCTACAAAAATTTAAAAAATAGGTTCTTAAGACTAACTTTGTTCGACTTTTTTTTTTAACGACTTAATTTAGTTTTGAATATTTTGAGTAACTGGTTTTTGAACATGGAACGAGAATTAGTTTCTTCCAATTCGTTAGGCAAGGAGTTATATTTTGAAGGGCCAATGAAAGAAATTCTTTTCTGACCTAAACTAGTTGTTGATCGACATGGTAGTAATTGATTTAAATGGCGAGTGTTATGTGTTCTTATTGCAGTCGAGAAATGAATATTTCGGATGCTCGTTGTTGAGTGTAAGCTATCAAAGACGTCTATTATAGTTTGAAAGTCACAGATGTCTACTAGAGGTAAAATATTATGGGATGTGGTTGAGTAAATGAGTCTAGTTGGATAAAGCAAAGGAAGCTTGTAGATATTTTTTGATAGGTTTAATATGAATTGAAATTGACGGAATTGTTTCTATAAACAAAAGTCAAGTGTATTTCTGTATGACTTTTATTTAATTATTTTAAAAATTGGTGAATATTGGAGAAAATACTCCGGATTTGCACGGCCTGGATACTTGCGGAAAAATATCTGGCAAACTAAGGATGGAATAATCCCGTATTTTATGATTGCTAATAAACATTAAAATTGGATGTCCGTGAAAAGAATTCAGATTCTGTATCCAG
Organism: Uranotaenia lowii; assembly: GCF_029784155.1. Classification (NCBI taxonomy): domain Eukaryota; kingdom Metazoa; phylum Arthropoda; class Insecta; order Diptera; family Culicidae; genus Uranotaenia; species Uranotaenia lowii. The sequence continues at coordinate 303,156,612 of NC_073693.1, read as the reverse complement.
TTTACTGTTAATGAATTTCAGTTTGGATCATAGTTGGGAAGAAATTCTGTTTCGAATCTCGGTTTTGCATTTCAAACTTTATTCAAAACTCATCATTTTGGATAAGCTGAAATAATGAAAAAATATTTAAATTTACAAACCATTTTTAAGGTTTGAATTTTAAATTTAAACTTCTAATTCTTATGCAGAATTGGAACTAAAGAAAGTTTCGTAATTGTGGCCCAGACTTTATTAATCTGAAACAGTTTCATCTTCCGCAATTTTCATTCTGATTCACAAGTTGAATTTCGAATAGACAGCTGAATAAAGGATACGCTATGAAAACTCAGAATTCAAATAAGAGCTTTCTGGTGGATAATTCTGATCCAAATTTCGCCTTTTGGCTCATAATTAGTAAGAATTATAAGTTGAAACATACAAAAATTCTGGTTTCAAACAAAGGTTTAAAAGAATGTATTCAGATTTTATTCAAAATTAATTATCCAGATTCAGTTCGGAGTAATTTTTATATTCAAGATTGAAAAATTAACGTATGAAGTTCATTAGGGATTAAAATTACAGGCGATCGCAGTATTTTAGTTCTGATTCTAGATTAAAATTAAAGTTTTATATTCAACTAGCTGACCCGGTGTGCTTTGCTACACCTTTCAAAATCAAATTATATTTTTATTGGTTTCTTGGCATTATTTTAAATCAAATTATAACATAATTCATGAGCAATCGCTATAAAATGAGAGAGCTGGAGTTTTGAATTGCAAAATAAATATGATTGCAACATAAATATGATTTAAACTAATTTTCTGAATCTTCATCAATAAATTTGTGTTAAAGATCTGATAATGTTAATCTGTCTGGAGGGTCTCAAATTAATCGTACGCAAACAATCTTACTTATAACATATGGTTGTTTTTGCTTGATATGTTCTGGATTTATGCTAAAAACTGATAAGAGAGCCCCCTCCCCTGGCCTTCCCTTCACCTTCTGCTGAATGGAGATCGTGATCTTTAATAATCATACCCATTTTTTTCGGTCCCAAAAATCCTTTTATATCAAATATAGTTCCATTGCATTGGTTGATAAGTTTTTGAGCTTTACAACAAAATGTATATGGAGCCTCCTCCTTTCTTCCCCTCTCTACACTGTAAAGCGTAAGGGTCTATAACAATCGTAGAAACATATCTCGTGACCAAGTACTTTTCCATGGCAAATTTGTTTCCAATTGTTGGCTTCGTTAGCATAAATTGAGAACTTATGCTAACAAAATTGTATTGGGCTCACCTCCCTTCTCCTTTGTACCTTCTCACTGAACATGTGTCAGATAATCATAGAATCATACCAAAATGATTTTCCATGTTAAGTTTTGTCCCTTTCTCGGATTTTGTAAAAAAAAAAGTTAAATGTAAGCCTCCTCTTCCCTTCCTATATTCCCAATTCTATCATTCTACTGCAAGAAAGGAATTGTTTCACATATAAAAAAGTATTTTTCGTACTCAAATACTTTTTGATGCCAAATTTGGTTTCATTTGCTCGGTTAATTCTCGAGTTATGCAAAAAACTTGTATAGGAGCCCCCTTTCCCCCTTTATATCTATCCGCTAAAACAAATGGGGCTTCAATTTATAATAGAAACATTTCTCGTATCCAAATACCCTCACATGCCAAATATGGTTCAATTTGAGATCAACTCTCCAGTTATACTGAAAATTGTAAGGGAGACCTTCCTCCCCCTTTTCATCCACCTCTTTGAAGGAGTGAGGGATACCAAATATTCATAGAAGCATTTCTCGTACCCAAATATCGTTCCATGCCAAATTTGGTTCCATTTGCTGTTGTAGTTCTTGAGTTGTGCAGTATTGACTGTATGAAACTTCCCTCCCTCTTTCTTTTCTCCCCGCTGGAAAAAGGAAGGGGTCTCAAACAATCATAAGAATATGTCACGTTCCTAAATACCCGTCCATGCCAAATTTGGTTCCATTTGCTTAATTAGTTGTTGAGTTATGTAAAAAAATATAAAAAAGGCCCCCTCCCCCCTTTATATCTCCCTACTGGAAAGAGGGAGGGGTCCCAGATGATCGTTGAAATATTTTTCGTATCCAAATAACCTCCCATGTCAAATTTGGTTCCATTTGAATTATTATTTTTTGAGTTATGTGTAAAAATATGAAAGAGGCCCCCTCCCCCTTCCTACTGGAAAGAGGGAGGGGTCTCAAATAATCATAAAAATATTTTTCGTATCAAAATACCTGTCCATGTCAAATTTGGTTCCAATATCTTGATTAGTTTTCGAGTTATATGAAAAATTGTAAGGTAGCCCCCCTCCCCCCTTCCTATCACCCCACTGAGAGGAGGGAGGGGTACCTTATATTCATAGAAATATTACCCGTCCCCAAATACCACCCCATGCCAAATTTGATACCATTTGCTTGATTGGTTCTCGAGTTATGCAAAAAATGGTTTATTATTTGGGAGGCCCCTCCCCCCCTTCTTGTTAGGGGGAGGGGTCTCAAACCATAATAGGAACCTTCTCCGGCCTCCAATACCCCCACCTGCCAAGTTTCATGCAAATCGGTTCAGTAGTTTCTGAGTCTATAGGGAACAGACAGACAGACAGACAGACAGACAGACAGACAGACAGACAGAAATTCATTTTTATATATATAGATAGACTAGCTGACCCGGTGTGCTTTGCTACACCTTTCCAAAACATGATATTTTCAGAAATTATTCAAAATTTTATTGTTTTGTTGGCATTATTTTTAAACCGCTTTAAAATGAGAGCTGCAGCTAGAGTTTCGAATTGCAACACAAAAATGACTTAAACTAATTTTCTGAATTTTGATCTATAAATTGGTGTAAAAGATCTGATAATTTTAATCTGCTTCTTTAAGCTCCGCCCTGAAAAAGGAGGGTCTCAAATTAATCGTGCGCAAACAATCTAACTTATAAAATATGGTTGTTTTTGCTTTATATTCTCTGTATTTATGCTAAAAACTGATAAAAGAGCCACCCCTGTCCTTCCCTTCACCCCCTGCTGAATGGAGGTCGTGGTTTTTGATAATCATACCCATTTTTTCGTGCCCAAAAATCCTCTTATATCAAATATAACTCCATTGGTTGATAAGTTTTTAAGCTTTAAAACATAATTTATAAGGGGCTCCCTTCTTTCTTTCCCTCTCTACACTGTAAAGCGTAAGGGTCTATAACATTCGTAGAAACATATCTCGTAACCAAGTACCTTTCCATGCCATATTTATTTCCATTTGTTGGCTTCGTTGCATAAATTGAGAACTAACAAAATTGTATTGGGCTCACCACCCTCCTGCTATGTACCTACTCACTGAATGAAGATAGTGTGTCAGATATTCATAGAATCATAGAAAATGATTTTCCATGTTAAGTTTTGTCCATTTCTCGGATTTTATATAAAAAAAATTTGAATGTAAGCCTTCTCTTTCCCTCCCAATTCTATCATCCTACTGCAAGAAAGGAATTGTTTTACATAGAAAAAGTATTTTTCGTACACAAATACTTTTTATGCCAAATTTCATTGTGTTATGGTGGGTTGCAGTGTATATGGTCTTTGGAGTGAACCTGGCACAAAGTGTGGGAGGGAAAGAATATGTTGCTGCTTTGTGTTTGCCCAAATACTTAAAAGAATCAAAATTGTGAGTACATGATAAAACAGTTATATGAATGATGTTAGTGCGTTTGAAACAGATAGCTTGGGTATGCGTATGGTGACGCGTGCTTGAATGTGTTGCTATGGTAACTGGCGGCATAGAGAAGATTCTGTTAGAATTTCAAAAGAAAATCAGTGCCTGCTTTGATGAATTTGTGAAAAGGGCAGGCATTACTAAACCATCGTGCTTTAATAAGGGGAATTGAAGTGAATGAAAATTGGGTGGTTTACAGGAAGATGAAAAAGTAGAACATGTGAAGAAATGCTAATGGTAAGATGAAGTGAAAATGGAAAGCTTTCACGGGGGGTATGCAAGGTCGGAAAATAAACATATGACGTCGCGGAAGCTAGTGGAGATAACAAGGGAAGTCTTCCTTTGTTTAATCATGATGCATATTTTTTTGTATGTTGCGGTAATTTATTTACCTCAAAAGAAAAATTTTTGATGATTGAGGGAACACAAAATGGAAAAAGAAGGGAAGAGAGAAAAAAAAGTTCGGTGATGCAAAAAGCAGATAAATATTTAAAGAAGAAAAGGAAGAGTATGAATAACATTCAAAATAAATTGAGTGAATTAAGCAGTGATAAATATGAGGGAAGTGTAGATAGCAGAAAAAATATAAAATAATACTTATAAAAGTAGTGTGTTCCTGGCCAACGTTTCTAAGTAGATTATTTTTTAATCCTGGTTCGGCTGTAAGTAATGGGTTCTAGTTCTGTTGGTAGCTGATGGGTAAGATGTATTTTTCCTGTTTAACTGTATAAATTCGAATGTTCAATCAGTTGCAGCCAGCCAGGTATATACACGGATGCCGGAATACCTGTAGTAAATGTGTGACATTGAATATGTTATTCATTTTTAACTGGTTGTGTACCTGTTTGATTCATTCTTCCAAATATACGTACATAAACACATACTACATTCATTTCATAACAGCTTACACGAAGCCATGGTGCCGGGTATGGAGTTTTGTTGTCTATATAATGTATTTTAATCCATACTTTGGTCAAACTGCGGTGAATCCGTGCACCCATGGTGGATTATCAACAACATCAACAACAACAACAACAAATACTTTTTATGCCAAATTTAGTTTCATTTGCTCAATTAATTCTCGAGTTATGAAAAAAATTGTATGGAGGCCCCCTTTTCCCCTTTATATCTTTCCGCTGAAAAAAAATGGGGCTTCAATTTATAATAGTAATATTTCTCGTATCCAAATGTCCTCACATGCCAAATATGGTTGAATTTGCTCGCCAGTTATACTGATAACTGTAAGGGAGACCTCTCCTCCCCCATTTCATCCACCTCTTTGAAGGAGTAAGGGATACCAGATATTCATAGAAGCTTTTCTCGTACCCAAATATCGTTCCATGCCAAATTTGGTTCCCTTTGCTGTTGTAGTTCTTGAGTTATGCAGTAAAAATTGTATGAAACTTCCTTCCTTCTTTCCTTTATCCCCGCTGGAAGAAGGAAGGGGTCTCAAACAATCATTAGAATATGTCACGTTCCCGAATACCCGCCCATGCCAAATTTGGTTCCATTTGCTTAATTAGTTTTAAAGTTGTGTGAAAAATTATAAAAGAGGCCCCTCCCCCCTTTATATCTCCCTACTGGAAAGAGGGAGGGGTCTCAAATAAACATAGGAATATTTTTCGTATCCAACTACCTTCTCATGCCAAATTTGGTTCAATTTGCTTTATTAGTTTTTGAGTTATGTAAAAAAATATGAAAGAGGCTCCTCCCCCTTTATACTGGAAAGAGGGAGGGGTCTCAAATAATCATTGAAATATTTTTCGTATCAAAATACCTTCCCGTGCCAAATTTGGTTCCAATATCTTAATTAGTTTTCGAGTTATATGAAAAATTGTAAGGTAGCCCCCCTCCCCCCTTCCTATCACCCCACTGAGAGGAGGGAGGGGTACCTTATATTCATAGAAATATTCCTCATTCCCAAATACCACCCCATGCCAAATTTGATACCATTTGCCTGAAGGGTTCTCTAGTTATACAAAACACTGTCTTTTGTTTGGGAGGCCCCTCCCCCCCTTCATGAGAGAGGGAGGGGTCTTAATCCATAATAGGAACCTTCCCCTACCTCCAATACCCCCACCTGCCAAGTTTCACGCAAATCGGTTCAGTAGTTTCCGAGTCTATAGGGAACAGACAGACAGACAGACAGACAGACAGACAGACAGACAGACAGACAGACAGAAATTCATTTTTATATATATAGATTAGAGTTACTTCGTTTGAATTCATTTCTTCAGAAAACTTCTTAAATTTAGGGGAAAAGAGACAAAATAAGCCGCTTGTCGTGATATAAACAAAAACTGGAGTACACCAATTGTTTTAGCCGACATTTTAACATAAATAAGAATAGATTATATGACTTTTAAGTAGCAAGGCAAATTGGCACCGCAAAAATGGGAGAAATCGGGCAAATTGAGGCGATATGAATCAGAAAATTATTAATATAAAATATCTTTATTGTCAATTTAATTCAAATTGCAAGTTTTTTTGCTAAATAAATCAAAGATATATCCATCATTAATATTTTGCCTATCAAGTGGAACTCAATCAATTATATTCTTCTATGAAACAAGAAGTTTTAATCGAAGCATAAGTTTCAGAGTTGTCACTAATGATCAAATTTTTTTTAATTCGACAACATTGTGTTTAAAAAGGGGAGTGAGGAGTATTATGGACCACTTTTATCTTTGCTTCATAACTTTTTTATTATAAAAGATAAAAAAAACGAATGAGATGGTTTTCTTAGTTTTTAAGGTATCATAAGGTATTTTTTTTATTTTTGCAATCCATGAATTTCCCCGAATTCTATCTGTATGAAAAATAAAAAAAAAATTTTGGATTTTAAAAAATTGTAATGAAATGTTGGCCACCAAATCCAAATTGACCAGATAACGTGCAAAGATTATGAGTTGACCCTTAACTGTAATTTCGTAATGCATTTAGTTTTTTAAAAGAAATTTTTAACGAAGATATAAAAAAGAGAGTTGTGTATGATCGAATATTTTTTTAAACCTGGCTCACGAACGTTTTGGCAAAATTCCTTATATAAGATGGACAAAACATTTTTCATAACTTTTTAATTGGCATAAGAAAACTTTGCAGATAATAAAAACGTATTTTAAGTTCTGAAAGTGTATATGAACACCAAAATATAGGTGGCCCAAGATACTCCAAAATATGGCTCACGATCTCCCACAAGCTGTGATTTGCAAATTTGTTGCGTTTGTGTGACTTATTGATCTTTAAACAAAAAGTTCAAATAATTTAACATTTTTGGATTTCAAATTTTTTCAATGGAAATTTTCGAAGATACAGCAAATTCAGTGAAGCAATTCCTACTTTCCTTTTTGGCCAGATTTGCTGTACCTCTGTTTTCAGCCATTGGCATTGTAAAGACTTAAAATTTTTTAGAGCGTTAATTGGATAACAAGATTTTGTGAAAATTTCATGAAAAAATATCAACCGAGAGGGAAATGGCAGCTTGTCAAAGTTGGAAGAGGGTGTGCAGCTTCACACAACTGTAGATAATTTCGAACGGTATTTTCAAGGACTTACATAACCTACTCCCACGTGCAGCCATATGTCTTGAATGCTGAAACACCTTGGATGAACCCCTTTGGGACATCAAAATTAAGTCTTTCATTTTCGTGGGGAGCACGGTGATGCTTAGAAACAAAAATGAATAAATTAAATTCATACATATGGAAGTACTGAGTCTTTAGCAAAGCCAAAGTCAGGCAAAGCGCAATCAACCAAAACGAAGCGAAAAACAAAAAAAAAATCAAAAACATGGAAAGCCAAAGCCAGAAGTACTTCGAAAGTGGAAAAACGTGCTCCCGATAAGAGTCGGAGCTCCCTTTTGGTCCAAAAGTGCCGTTCGGTGGAAATCTTTTGATCCTTTTGCATATTTGCCCTTCTGGAAGGTGAGAGAAATGAACCGACATACACCTAAATACTTACCTAATACATTTCCAACCTTCCTCATCAGACAGAACTGTAGATATATGTCAGTGTGTAATAAAGTAAAAAACTAAACTTAAAGGCTGACGACGCGACGGTGACTTGTTAAGACACCAAAATGAGGGAAAAGGTGGAAAAGGAAAATGGCGGGCTTGGCACACCTGAGAAACAGCTCGGCTTTTTAGCCCGGCTTCTTCCACTGGTTTTGATGCTGGCTGATGATGATAAAGTCCGTGGTGATGATGATGATGTAAGAAAATTCTTGGTATCTGCCTGATGGCGCAGAGCAAGCTTCCCTGAGGGTGGGAAGACAATTTCTCATTTGGAGCGCCGAGCTTTGATCTTTGACTTTATCTTCGAGATTTGAATAAAATGCTTTAGTAGGGGGGTGCTTGGGACGTGTCAATTTTGACACGTCAATGAGTTTTGAACTCCTTGGAAAGCCTTAGTAGGTATGGTAAATTGATTTAGATAATAAAAACGACGTCGAATTTCAATTAAAAAAATTTAATGTTTTTTTCTATTCCTCAAATGTGTTCAATTTTTGTTGAAGCTGTTCAAACTGTCATAAATTTAGACTAGTCCTGATAATTATCATTATGAAAGATGCCCTTTTCAAGTAAACTATTGAAGCTCACAATACTGGTAGTGAGCAAGTTTATATAAACACAAGCTTCCCTCGATGCTCATATGGTGTTCAGTGTGGTTTTCGTCTGTCTCTGTGATTTAGAGATCTTCTGGTAGACAGCTGAATGTTGATCCAAGCCAACTAACATGTGAGATTACAAGAAAAGGGGTGAGGATTTATGTAAGCGTTACTCTTTTTGGTGTGGCATTATTTTGGATTTGATTAAATTTGGTTATGCTCATTACAGAGATAACGTTTGAACATGGCAAAAAAAATAGAATCTTGAATTAATCTATCTTGACCTAAGATAAATGGGTGATTTTTAACCATCTGTTTCAAAATCATTCAGATTATATAAGTCTGCAAAACAAAACAAACTATCAACAGATCGATCTTTTGAAAATCTTTATAAATTTAAACCTATGAAATGAGATGGCATTCTTTTGTTTCCGCTTAACATTTTCTGCCAAAAGATCCAAAAGTTGTTCAAATTTTAAAAATAAAGTTACGAACTTACAAAATAAGAGTTTAAATTTTTGTCAGTTTTAGTGACGTTCACATAAAAATAAATTGAAAATTTGTACCTATTTATCACTTTTTTGTAAGAACTATTTGTTTGATGAATTTATTCTGATGAAAAAAAAAAACTGAGTTCACCAAAAAATTCCTTAAAATCTCTAAAACAAAACGACTAGAGAATGCCACATTTTGTTTTGTTAGTGACTTTTTAATGCATGAATAGAAACTGATTAAATGTTTTGTGAAACTATATAGTAACATAGTTTTTTTTTGTACAAAATTGAGTGATGATCTGTTCAGCGGTTTATGAGATAGCGTTTAATGAATCAGTTTATTGACCAAAATATTTAGGCGGGATCGTGAAAATCCAGTATAAGTTTTTTTCGAGATACCAAAACACAGCTATTATAAACTATCCAACCAAAGTTCTTATAGAAATAAAAGAAAAAAAGTGATGAATCATTGATTTTTTTTTTGAAACCGTTATTTTTTTTTGAATACTAAGCTTATTTTTTAAATTGAGTTATTAAACCTATAAAAACCAGAAAACCAATGGAAACTAATTGATTTTTTTGTGAAATTTTTTATCACATTCAGAATTGCGAAAAATATGCAACAAGAGATTTCAGAAATTCGCTGAACCATTTTTTAACATAAAATGAATCAGATGATCGGAACCCTTAACCGAAAATTTTCTGCTTGATTCTGAATTTACGGGTTTAAATCTATTTTATTAAATTATTTATCGTAATTGAACTTGTAAGTTTGTACGAAATTTCCGAATGCTGAAATTATTTCAAATTTGTCAATGCAGAACTCAATAAACTTTCTTTTAGTTCAATTTTGCAAATGAAGGGAGCATAAATATTTCAAGTCCAAATCTTTAAAAATGGTTTGATTTTTATGTAGGGTGGTTGAGCCTTATTTCGCTTGATTTTGTCAGAGGTTTTTGAGATTTGATGTAAATAGGCCAAATCTTTAATTCTTAAATTTAAAGTTTTTTTTGTTAACTAAGTTCCACATTTTTTTTCTGAACATTGTTACGGTTTCAAATAATCATTTCAAGCTTTAATTTGCGCAAAATATCATGTTTTTAAAAGTGTGTCGATGTTCCTAATTTTACGCTAATTGGTGTTCCTAACTTGAACATATGGATGTTCCTAATTATGAACATATGAGGAAAAATGTACCCGTAATATTACAGTATTTGTTCCTGGTTTTGCACATGGTTATTTTTTTTTAAATATTGTTGTTAGAAAAATCTTAAAACTCACCTGTTTATAACTTTTTTAACGTTTTTGGAACATGAATGGATAATAAGAGCAAATTAACAGGTGCGGAGAAAACAGTGTTAACATTTTTGACACTTTTAGCAAATTTGATAATTTTGCATGTAAAAACATTTTTAAGATCATTTTAAAAATTTCTACCATTTTTTCCCAAAACCAGATTTTTTTTATAATTTTTTTCCTTTCGATTCTGTTCTTGGTGCGTTCTTAGCAACCTGGCAAAACTGCTTTCGACATTTTTAGCTTTAAAATACACTGAAGTAAAAGCAAATCATTTTTTAAACTTTAAGCAGTTTATTCTAATAGTTCGTTGAAAATTAATCTAAGACACATTTTGTTTTAACAACTTATCGTCAATCATAAACATTTCAAATACATTCTAGGACTTTGATGTAGTTTGAAATACTTTGACTATGTTCATAATTAGGAACACACTGGGAATAGTGCCTTTAACTGTGGACATATCCTTTCTTTACATGAAAAAACATGGTTCTAACATACTACTAACATATTACCAAATATTACTTAAATCATGAGAGAAACAATCCGACGAAAAATTTCAAAAAAAAATCGATTATCAAATTCAGCTTTAAAGTGTTTTTTATAAGAAAAATGCAAATAATTCCATTTAATAAGGACAAACCTTAAAACAATTTTACTAAAACTCCTGTGAGTTAAAAAAACAATTTTTTGTAAAGTCACAGTTTACACGACTCATTACATAATTTTTTTTTTTATAGATGTGATAAGTGGAAAACAACGTCACAGCCAAGGTTGCCGAAAAAAAATCTGTGTTTTTGCGATAAAAAAAATCTGCCTTTCAGTGATTTTATCCAAAAATTCTGTGATGGTTTTCTGTTATGAAAATAGCAAAAATTTCGTCGAAAAGTCATAAAAAATTGAATCTGTTCAAAATTTTACTCAAAAAACATTACCAACCTTATCATGTTTTTTTCAAAACAAAGTTAAAAATCCAAAATTTATTTTAACATAAAAATTATAAATCAAGAAGAACGTACGAAATTTCTGAAATCTGTGAAATCTGTGAATATTTCCAAAATTCTGTGTTCTGTGACACAGAACCTGTGATGAAAATCGATCAAAATTCTGTGAAATTATAGATTTTCCTGTGATTTTGGCAACCTTGGTCACAGTCAGTCAGATTTAACGGTATTTTAACATTTGGCACACATGCCAAACTAGGAACACTTACCCTATTTTCTTTTCAGATTGTGAAATTATGAGTTTGGAATATAAAAAATCTATCCAAAGGCAAAACCAAGATTTTATTCAAAATTCTATCTCAATGATGATATAAACCGAAAATAAGGAAACTAGACAATTTTTTGCAAGTATCAGGGCCGGGCAAATCTGGGTTATTTTATGTTCAAACCTAGCATAAACCGAACATATTGCATGAAAATTTTATTCAGAATCCCGCCAATATCCAGGCAAATTACAGAGTTGCTTCAGTAAAATATAGAAAAAACACTTGAAAAATTGTTTTTTTATCGAAAAAAATTAAATGATACTTTAGGCCTCCGAAATTTCGTTCTTGTTTGTTTTTTACAAAATTTGTATAAATCTTTTCTTTTAACGAGAGATACATGAATTTAAGAAGTCAATTTAAGTGTTTGTTAAATTTTGCAAGTAGAGTGAAAAAATCTGCACAAATTCTAAGCAATCTTTCCAGCTTAGTCTGCCTTTTGGAGTCTCTTAGGCTTGTTGGAGCCTAATTTTTGTGATTTAATATTCGGGACTAAATCACTATCAACAAGTGATCAATTTTGTTTTAAAAACTGTTGTAACATTTGGGACCTGGGATGAGATTTCGAGGTTTCGGTTCGAAGTTCAGAGTCGAGATTTTCACTGTTGCCTAATTTAAGTTGTTCTTTAAAATTAGATTAAGAATGTAAAGGAGTTTAAGAATGGTAACTGTGATCAAAACTCTAAAAATGAATTTAAACCTCCCCAAATCAGTAAATTTTATGGAAAATTTCGGGAATTCTGAAACCCCCAAAAAAAGAGTAAAACCAGCTGGTGATGATGTAGATAAAAAGACACAAATGCTGTTCATATGCTTCTTAAACTTTTCAATCTTCTTCAATTCATATCTGTTTTCTCCCACGGTAGACTTTTCGGCCCCATAGTGACATTTAAACCGCATATTGCACATCCGTGTATACCAGAAAATAAAAATTCGTTCATATTGCTCGGTCTTTTTCCGGATGTTTTTATGATCTTTGTTGGAAAAATGAGTCATATTCAGCAAGAAAATTATTCTTCTGCCTTGATATAGGATACAATTTTTATTTTATTTTTCCTAAATGTGGTTTATCCGTTAAAAAAACAAATGTTTTTTTCATCCGCAAATTTTTGTTAAAAATGGAAATCGAAAAATGATTCCAAATAGAAACACACAATGAAAAGAATTGGAATGGCTCGTTTTGCAATACTCATCGTTTAGTATATTCGATTCGGTCAAAATTGGTTAATGAAAAATCTTTTTCAATTTTGTCAACTTTTTGCAACATGAAGCAGTCAATTTTGTAGGTTGATTTACTCAAACACTTAAATTTGTTCGGTGGAAATATCTTTTTCCGATTAAGAAGTTTATTTCGAAAAAACTTAATCTAAATCAATAGTTTTAATATTTAAATGGTTTACAAATAAGGTAAGTTCTTAAAAGTACTGAATCAAGGTAAAATATGTAAAATACAACAAACATACTTAAGTTTAGTTAAATTTTTATAGTACAAGGTTAAAATATCCTATTTCAATTTTTCCCGGAAACTTAGGGAAAGGATGTTCTGATTTCCAGATTCCCGGGAACGAGAAAATGGCCGGGAAATGGACAGACTAGTTCCAAGTCATATGTGAATGCGGTGAAATGTCTCGTTCATTCTTAACCACAGAAACAATAAATCGCTTATTTTTCGGACAAGAATGTTTACAAAAAGGTTGCTACATTTATTTAATCCAACTGCATAACAATCCTACAATCTTTTGCCCTGATATCGCTTCGTGGAGGATGCTGTAAAGCTACTCAAAGGATGCTTTGAAGTGGCATGAAGTCAACCAGGTCACATTTTGACCGAAAGACTGTCACGAGATTCGTTCAATTGAAACTTTTTCGGCTTTGCCATTGACAAATCTGATGAAATACATAAATACAGCGGACAGTGTGGAAAAATTCAAGAAAGATTGGCCTAAAATGGTAAAAATGATCGAAGAAAGCACTGTGCGAAGCTGATCAGTAATGTTAAGATAAAAGTAAGAGAACTTGTGAATTAATGCTAAAAAAAATATAAATTGAGAAAAAACAATATTTTGCAGTAGGATTGAGAATGAAATGTTTTTTTTTTTAAATATTATATCTTCTATTAAAGAAATAAAGAGTAGATATTTATAATTTTTGGAACAGTCTATACTAAAAAAATTGTTTCGATTGAAAAGCAATCCTTTTCCAATGGAATGTTTCATGCAAGATGATTCAGAAAATTAACGTATAATTGCTTCTCAGCTGAGCCTTATTAATGTATCAATTGATTTTTTACTTTATTAGGTATTGTACAAACAAAATGATAAAAAAAAGTTATATAATCATATTTATCAATCAATACATTATTATTCAAGGGTCAAGTAAACAACTCAATCGCTTAAAACATATTCACTAGAAAGCCACACCCAAAATGTTCCACTTTATTGGCGATCGTTGACCCAACTTTCCCCCATAAGAATCCATAAAGAACACATCTTAAAGTATCAACTAGAGCGGAGGGCTCGCACTGGTCAAACATCAAAAGTTAGTCAAATAAAATGGAAGGGAACTTTTTACGATCACCAAACCCCATTGCTCATAGGCGAGCACTTTCTGCTCCACACGGAAAAACATGACCAGAACACCCTTCTCCAAAGTTGCTTTCTAAGTAATAGGACCAAGTGAGGGAAAAATTGGGGAAAATGAGGAGCCACTGCCCCCTTGAAGCTTTGGCAGAAAATAAATCCAATTTTATTGGGTTTGCGTGTGGGAACGTACAAACAATCCCTTATTTTCCGAGTAATGTTTCATCGGGGGAAAATTATAACCTCGTCAAACCGAGTGAGAGTAAGAGAGAGCAAAAAAAAAGCGCTGAACTGCCGGAAGCAGCTTTCGCCATTTTTTATAGCACCCTATATTTTTTTTTCTGCAGAGTGAATCGCGCGAACCCGAAAAAAATAAAGCCATTTGTTGAGGGAGAGAAAGCGACTTGGATTTGGATCTGCTGCAACAGCCAGCCAGAATGCAAGTGGAAAATTCGATGGTGTTTTCCGATGGTTCGTAAATTTGCCACTCAAACTGAAGGCGGAGACGTGCAACTTTTGGAACAAACGATTTGTTGTAATAGCCAGTCAGCCAGTTGCAGATTTAAGGGATGCTGTGGAAATGCTGCTCTCGACAGGGATAATCAATTTCATCGCCCATCATTCCAGGCCATGATGCCGATCGTTTCGTTTCGTTTCGTTTCGTTTGCTCAACCCAGCGGGTGACAAACTTTCGGTTACACTGCTGACAACTGCTCCAGGGACCGTGAAATTATGACCCAGAGGGAAATGTGAGGGATGGCTTTAAAATGTTCTCTGTTTCATTATATTTTTGGAACACCAAAATAATACTTTGAGCAAAGTAAATAAAAAACAAATGTTGCTTTATTATTACTATTCCATAGATTAGTAGGTATACTTCAAGAATCGAAAGTCATAAAAAATTTCATTCTTTAATATTTTAAGGTTGTAGTTTTTGCTTTTCAGAAAATTGTTATCATCACGATCTTCATCGATTTTTTTTTAACTTTATATCATAAGCGCTTTTAAAACCAATGTATTAACAAAATTGAAACGTTGAAATAATTTCGTTTGATTTGTATTCAATATTGAGTAAAATGAAACATCTAACGGATGATTAATTTCAGACACGATGCAACAAATCATCATTTTAAAATGTCATTTTTTCTACGGACAACAGAAAAGTTATGCTTAATCCTTTGAGTGCATAAACAAGTTAAAACCCTAAAAAAATGTCAATTTAATTTTTTTTTCTTTGATTATTAAGTTTTATTAAGTATTATTAAGATTATTAAGCCACTGACCGTGGCCTAGAGGATTCAAGTCTTCTAAGTCAGAGATCATGAGATCGAATCACAGTTACGGCATACATAGTACTCTTTCTGTGTGCTAGTGGTTCAAGCATTTGTAAGATGCTAGCCATCATATCGTTGAAAGATGTACGCCTTAGAGTAAAGTAGATCTCTTCAAAGAAACATGAAGTTTCACTGAGATCCTATATGTGTGTGCTCGTTTTTTAAGTTTGACAAATTTCCAATGCAACGCGTACACTATACCCGGACCCCATGGCTTCGTATGAACTGTTATGGAG
Organism: Uranotaenia lowii; assembly: GCF_029784155.1. Taxonomy (NCBI): domain Eukaryota; kingdom Metazoa; phylum Arthropoda; class Insecta; order Diptera; family Culicidae; genus Uranotaenia; species Uranotaenia lowii. The sequence goes on along the minus strand of NC_073693.1, from coordinate 303,141,088 downwards.
TGAATGTATTGCGTGTGATGGTGTAGGTGTATTTTGGAAGAACGTGTCAATCAGGTGGGCTGGTTAACTTACAGGTATTCCGGCATCCGTGTATAAACCTGGCCAGCTTGCATAGAAAATAGCGCCTTCTAGTATGCTATATCGTTGAATAAGTTTTGTCATATTCAGATGATTTATTGTTTTTAAACTCTCAACTATTATTTAAAGAGAGGGGGAGGAGGGTTTCATATAAAATGGTTCAAAACTAGGATTGGCTGGCCTTGGATCGATTTTTGTTGTTCTTCTGAACTCAACATCCGGTTATTCAGATGGATTTATTAGTCCTAAAAAAAACGATTAAATCGTTTATTTTTGATCCGATCTTTCGATTTTGTTTTTTTTTATCTAAGATTTTCCGAGATTTTGAGATTTCAGCCTACCTGTACCATCCAAAAGACTGCTTTTCATTAATGATGCTACCATGCTACTAATATAATTGAGACCGACAAAATAAATATCTATACTCTTGAATAAATTTTATTGATAGCTCATGTCAATCTAAGTTCCAAAGAACGGTAGTGTTGCCGCAGTTTACTCAATCGGTGGATCGCAGAGCAAAAAGAGCAACAGGGCATATAGTCGTTGGTACTGGGAAAATATTTTTGGCGGAAGTAAAACGATATTATCATCGCGGTTATATAAAAAGTAATCAGAAAGTGGGTGTAAAATATCAAATTTCTTTAATTTTCCCGAAATACAAAACGTTGTCGATAACATTCTAAAAGTGAACAGAAGTAGATGAGAGGATACTGCGTGTGAAATCAACCTCTGTGGTAACAAACATTGATAACATATACTAGGTAAAATGTACAAACAAACACAAATTAACACATTAAAATTAGAAATGTTAACATCATTTAGGTCACAAATCAGCAGTAGAAGGGCAAATTAATTCTCTGCGCCGCCTACTAAGTGGTTTGAAACCTATGCAGTACAATCGTGAGAAGCAATACTAAAAAATAAGAACAGTGAGGTTAGAACATTCATTTTACTTGTAGCTCGCAATCGCATATTGGGAAGAGCTCCTATAAACAGTGGTTCTCAAGCACGATTAGATAGAGTTTATCGTGAGTATAGATTTGAATCAATGTAGAAGACAAATGTTTATTGCTATAATAAGGAATTAATTTAGAATAGAACAAAAACAACGATAAAGAACTTCTCGGGTAAACGGTGTAGTGAGGCGTCAAGTTTCAAAATCGTAGGCAAAAATAAGTACTAGCAAATTGTAAGTATTATTAGAAATGAAAACAATTGTGAACTCATTTGTAACTAAAAATATACAATTTCAGTTTGAGCTGCTATACTGCTACGAAAACCCTAGTACTTAGTCCATTCCGATCCCCAACAGGTAGCTTGAAACGATACTCAGCCTTGAATTAAGCATCTATAGAATTTTATTCAGCTCAAGATTTCAAGTTCTTATCGAAACTCCCAAGTTTCATGGTCAATTCTCGGTATTTAATATGCTGTTCAGTTTTTTAATAAGACCATAATAAAAACTTTTTCTGGAAAAATAATGCTTTTATTTTGTATCCACAAATGAATTTTTATTTTTTAATAATATAATAATCCCGGTTCTTTTGAAGAAAATTATTCTTGGAAAATATGAATGCTCGAAAAATTACACTTGAGGCTTTCAAATGACAGCTGACCACGTTAAGTTTGTACATACTATGTCCTGTGGCTGAAATAATGGTATATAAAACATGCGTCAACATAAATCTGTAGCCTTTTTAAAACTAAGCAAACTTCAAAATGGCAGTGATAACCTTTCTTAAATTGCTTGAATTGTTTTATCCTGCTCATAGCCGTATAATTTTACAAGAACTATGAATATGATTGGGATCACATGTTTTAATAAGTTCGGATTTTCAGTCTTGGCAAATTTTGGTCATTGAACTTCATATAGATAGATCTTAAACATCACTTGATAGATCACCATAAAACTTTACACATTAAAAACTACACCGCAAGGCAGTATCACTAAGAATATTATCAATTTTTTCCGACGGATTTTAAGTCTTTATTCGACTTGTTTTTAAACTTGATGTTAAAAACATTCAAAAAAAGGGAAGTGAGAGAGGTGAAGTGTATCAAAAACATTTAATGTGTGCTCTAATTCTTCCACTTTAATTTGCCACAAAGCGGAGCAAAATTGCATGATTTAATCGGTGACCTGCGATCATCAAAATTCAATGTTTTCGGGTCGTAATAACGACCTTTGTTACAGATTAAAACTAATTCCTATCTAACGTGCTAATAATTTGATCTTGAAAGGATGTCGTATGAAGAAGTATATTTATTCTGTTTTTGATATGTCATGAATACTCAACCAAAGTTATGAAATGCAAAACATTATGATATTGAATTAAAAAACATATTTTTTTTATATATGTATGATATTTTCGCTCTTTATTTCAGTTAAAAGCAGCTCTCTTTAACAAAACTTCACCTTTTAATTTACTTGTTAATTATATTGTGGGGCTTATTCTTCGACTCTAGTGACGTGACTTACGAAACTTACTACGGTTTTTCTGGCTTAATTAGTATCTCTAGCCTTGAAATTTTCGTTAGGATGAGCTGATATTGGTCTTCAGAGCTCATCGATACACAAATTTCCTTTCTGAAGCATTTTCTGGAGTCAGGACGAAAAAATTAAATTTTGTGAGTCACGTCACTCGAGTCGCAAAATAAGCCCCTGTATTCATTTTGGACTCAAATCGATAAAAAAAAACCATCAAACAACAACCAATAAATTATAAAAATAAGGAAACCAACCATAAAGTTCAATTCATAATCCATAATAATTTGCTTTGTTAATTTCAACTTTACATCGACATATTTGAAAGAAGTTCATTAACGAGTTGAACGATTTGATTTATCGCATTATCGCTTGTGAAATTATGTTGTGAATGAAAAAAAAATCGCTTTTGTTTATTTGGGATACTGAATGTCAAACATTATAGACGAATTAATAATCGAGATGTGAGAAGTATCTTGAAAATTTAAAATCACTAGCTTACCCCTGTGTTCGTTGCAACACACCGATTGAGGATAAAACCAAAATCAATTTGATAAAAGGACTTTTATAATAAATTCTTTGTCTTTTCCAGTAGCTATATACAACTTTAATTTTTACTAATTTAAAGTGAAAGAAAAATCAATGCATTATTTTGAAAGTGAAAAAATTGAAAGATTACAAATAATCTTTGAAAATTTTAAATGATGAAAAAATTAATCAAATGAATCATACGAATTAAAGTATTTAAGACCTCAAGCCCTCAAAAGCAAATATTTTTGACTTTGGAATTACATATGTTCATCAAGTTATGTCGTGAGACGAAATACTAGGTGAATAAAACAAAAAAAATTGACTGTAATAAGTTTTCTGAATTTTTAATTCCTTATTCTTGTTCAATTACTACAGTCTTTTTTATTTCTAGTAGAAAATATTTCTTCTTACAACCAAAGTATCTCTTTAAACAGCTGATTTGTTCCGTTCAGTAAAAAACCAATTTAACCATTACCAAAAAGTACTTAATCGCTTTCAAAAGTCCAGTTCAGACTACTAACTAGCATAACAAATCGAAAATCAATTAAACTATTTTTTTTAATGGTGAAACATTATTTCGAGTTTTCTTTAGCTTTTGTTATGCATGCAGGCAGGTCGGAACTAAACTGTTTTGAAAAAAAAATCGGGTTGACGAAAATACCCCTTAATCTATGCAAAATCGTTAACATGGCTTCAAATATAGGCATATATAGATTCATGACTCCAATTGATCAGGTATCCCATGTTGCAAACAATGGTCCCTGGTAGGCACGTGATTTTCGTTTTCAACTCACTAAGCATTTCTTGCCTGCAGAAAAATATAAGTATGATGTTTGCTGCATCAGCAAATTTTGGCTCGTTGATTCATTTTAATTAGAATGATTTCGACAGTTTTACAGTGATTGTGCTCCTAAAATGAATTAAACCACATAGCTTACTTAACAAAAATGCTTCTTTTTTTCAAAACAACATGTACCTACTGAAATTGTCGAAGGCTTCCTACAAGAAACCCGAGTTTAACTGAATTCTACCCAAAAACTATATGATATATAATGAAATTGTATGGTGGCCCCCCTTTCTAGGAGAAGGAGGGGCTTCAAACTTCGTATGAACCATACATGGCCTTAAAAATTTCTCCATACCATGTAGTTTCTACGTCCATTGAAGAGATTCAAACTTAACAAGCCTTATAGAAATGTAGAATTTTAATTAAGATTTATTGGTTGTTTTTTGATGTTTCACTTGAAATTCTATTTATTAATTATGATGCACAACTTCCCAACTAAATTAACGATTTAGAATTAAGTAGCACAATCTGGAAAGAAATTGTGAATATAAGTAAATAAAAGATCCTCTATATGCTGAAGAAAACGAACCAATAAACATCTTTTAGTTGTATATACTTGTAAAAAATTTAATGATCTCCTTTAGGTTCTGATTTAGCATCAAAACAAATTTTCGTTATAATTGAAGTAAGGATTTTCCCCGCTTGCGGGGAACAAACAAATCTGCGCATTTTTATCTGAATCCCTAGATAAATCCGAGCATTTAACTTTTAAAAAAATGACATTGAGTCCGGGCAGTATTCAAGCAAAATTAATCAAAAACCGGAAATAATTTAACAAAACTGAAGAAGAAAGAACATGTTAAACCTATTTTTCTGTGATAAACATTAGCAAATTAAAAATCTTAAAGTCGCTTCCAAAAGATCCTAGGAGATAATTAAAAAAATATCTCAAAAAAATATATTTTTTTCTGAATAAAATCAATCAAAAGATTCCTTTTAATTCAACCACGGTACCATGGTTAAATTAAAAGGAACCTTTCGATTGCTTTGGTTCAGTTGAATCATTCAACCAAGTAGGCTCACAACACAACAGAATGAATATTTTTTTTCAAAAAAATAAAATTTATTTTATGAAGGATTTATCACCGTAATTTATGTTTGTAGATTTAATTTATTGGCCTAGCGTTGAAAAGTGATGTCCTTTTTAGTAGGGACATCTAAAAATTAGGATTTTTTTTTTTCATATAGGTGGATAGAAGGTTAGATGAAATGAAAGATGTTGAAAATGAGAGGGTAGAATTTATTAAGTAGCACATCATCACATATCAAATTTTTGTTACTCAAAAAAAAAACTCCTAATCTTTAGATGTCCCTACTAAAAAGGACATCACTTTTCACCGCTAGGCCGATAAATTATATCCACAAACAAAAAAAATTATAATAATTAAATTTGTGATTCTTGATTCATTTAACAAATAAAGCGAAAAATGCCGGACAAAATCCGGCATTTTTTAACCTAATCTGGGCAACCGGATCTAGTCGGACCGTTCGGACCATATAAAATATCCGGGCATTCCAGGTTCAATCGGACTTTCTGACAAGCTTAAATTTAAAGTTCCAATCTTCACAAAATTTTCAAAAAAGATTTTTATTTAATGAAATTGACCCTTTTCCGCTCTTGGGTTGCAATATGACACTATTGGAAGTTTGACGTTTTATCTCTTTATTCAGGCGCAACAAAATAAAAAAAAACCTTATGGGACTCTCAATGAATTCATGAAATCTTTAATTTGTATAGTTAAATTTACTATGGACGCCTCTTCTCTTTAAAGGATTAATAATTCCCTAATAAAACTTTGTTCGATCTCGAATGTATTAGTCACCCTGGAATGAATAACGCCTAAAAGTAGACAGGCAATGTTTCATCATATTTTAATCGCAATAATGTTGCCACTCCGTTAATATCATCCTGTATTGTTCAAAATCGCGGGAAAAGTTGTAATTTTGAATTCGAAACTAATAAAAACTCTCTTTAGTGTTAACCGTTCTTCAAACGAGTCGTTTTTCTTCCCAAATCCGGAATGGTCTGACACACCAAACTTCAAGTGTCAATTTTACACTCTCCGCTTAAAATCGTTATACCCACCTTGTTTTTCAATCGATTTGTTTAAAATAAATAGTTTTAGAAACTTAACTCAAATATGTTTATCAGATAAAATTGAGCTGCAACACTCCAATTCTCCGTTGATTAAAGTCTAAGAAAATGTCAATTTCACTTAGTTTCCAAGAAAACTGAAGTGAGAACAGGGTCGAACACTTTCAAAAAATCGATTTTTTATTTTTTTATTTTCTTATTGTAAAACATTTCAAGAATGTTGTGTCAAATTTTCAAGTCAATTGAAGCAAAACTGTATAAATTATAGGCCTTTATCTCCTCCTATCTAAAACTGCAAGAAAACAAGAGCAGAAACTTCAAACACGTTTTTCTCGAAAATACATTTTTAAAGTCCGTGGACATCGTCATTTGAAAACTACTTATCCGATTCTCAGTATTCTATTGAAGAAGTTGTCATTTGAAAAAAGGGGTTCTTAAAAAGTTGATTCGAATAAAAAATTGGCAGTCAAACGTGCTCTAAATGAGGGAAAATAAAATAAAAAAAATACTTCTAACTCAACTAAGCCTTGCGGATTCTCAGTAGCACGTCTCACTCATTTTATTCATCGGGTGGGTTAGCGTGTCATTGCATGTGAAAAGTTTTTAAGCACACAATTAGTGCCAATTGGGGACTGCTGTTTGTGGCATTTTAGTGCTGTTAGTTCAGTTCGAGGCATATTATGCCCCCATACAGGGCTTCATTAGAGGATCATTCAGAGTACATATATGGTTTGCTGTGAATGGAGCGTGTTGCTTTAATGATTATTCGTTGCAACAAATTGACGTCAATGTGTTGATTCTGGTTCCCAGAATTGCTATCTGCATGAGAAGAAGCGTTTATTATATTTTAAATGGATTTTTGCAGGAATCACGGGATTTAAGTACACAACGATTATTTATGGATCTCAATTGTAAACTCGGGCAAATTGTAATTTATATTTTTTTTTCTTACTTACTACTGCAAAAAAAAAATTTTCGAAATGTATTGACCATCACTTTACGGCCTTTCTTCTTGAAAAATGTAAGACCACACCATTAGGTGATCTCTTTTTTGACTAAAAATTTATTCTAAATCCATGTTCGAATTAAACTTCTAATTAAGCTCTAAAGTGGTAAACTCTAACCTTATAATAAGTTATTAAATAAATTTTCTGAGCAAATCTACTTGAACTAAAGAATATAATTGGAATTTTCATGTAAAAGAAAAGAATTAAAACCCACAATAAGAAACCGAGAAGCATTTTTTGTTTGACTCATGGTTTAATTAAGGGGGAGGGGCGGGGGGGGGGGGGGTAGTGTCTAACGGGTATAAAAAAAACACAATTTTCACGATTTTTTTCTAAAGCTATCGTACAAATAAATGTATTCAAATTTTTGCATTATACAAAGCATTGTTACTATGATTCCCGAGTTTTTTTTCCATAAGTGTTTCTGCGAGAAAATATGGTTAAAATAATGAGAACGTTCACTGAGAATGGCGTTGAAACATTATACCGTCCTGATCCCATTTTTCAATTCAAGGCGTTTTTTTTGTTTCTCAAACCATTGTGTATTTTAATTTCCACTTTACCCCTTGTAAATTGGAAACACAAAAGAAAATGGCCTGTTGCTGTTAAAATTATCGACCTTTTTTGTGTTGAAGGAGCAAAAAAAAAACAATTCATCGGAAAATAAACTCACACCTCACTAACGAGCTCACTCTTGTCCATTTTGTTTTCCAGTTATGTGAACCCGACCGATTTTCAATTCCGAGCGCACGGTTCCCGAAATGGGCTAAATGGAGCGAGCGTGGCAATAAAAATAATTAATTGTTGCTTATCGCTGGAGCCGTTCGTTTTGCGTTTGGCTTTTGACTGGGGGTCTGAAGAATGTTTCCGAATCTCGATAAGAGATTCGAAAAAAATAATAAACTACGAGCTTTTGCTATGCTTTAATTTTTGGGTAAAATTCTGATACAATTTTTTTATTTTATTAAATAATACTGAATACACTTTTGATAAATATTTTTCAAATTATTTTTTTAAAAACATATTCTTTGGCGATGGGTGAAAATATGAAACCTAATGGTTTTTTCTCTCTCTCTATTTTTAGGTAAGAGCTCCTGCAAATCACCTCCAAAAACACTTAGAAGGTACAACTCTCAGTCCAGCAAAAAAAAGAAAGAAATGCAAATCAAGAGGTATTCAATTTTATCTGTCAACCGAGACACAGTCTGACACCGGCAATTGTAAGTAAGCACACTTGTCAACGGAGCGCGTCTTCTTATTTCGACTATTCATCATTCATCATTCATCATTCATTCATTCCTCACAAGACAAAAGCCGTCATCGAATTTCACACTTCTGTAGAATATTCATTTTTTTTTCTATTCATCCCCCCATTCTGTTCACGTCATCATTGAGCTTTGAAATATTTCTGGGACGAAACATTATCAGTCTTGCGGTAGCGTTTTTTTTTCTCCTTGGGTTTGAAAAATGATTTTTCCATACGTCTTCAAACGTCTTACTTACAGAAAGGCCGTCGCAGTGGAAAAGACATAGCAAATCGTGACGAACGTGCGATGCTCTGCTGTGCAGCAAAGTGAAATGATCAAGACATTTTGGGATTGATTCTTTAGAAAAAGCAAAAAACTGGGATCCATAAATCAAGAGGAAGCTATAAAATCGTTTCAATGCAAGCATGTGTTGAATTTTGTCTTTTTCTAAAAAAAAAAAAAAAAAAATGGTTTAACCAAATACATTTATAGACCAGAGAGATTTTATGTGCAATGATTTCAAACAGCAACGCAAAACGATTTTTTTTTTCCATAATAAACATAAACGATTTTAACAGTTGCTCGCGTTCTTTCGTCAGATGCGGGCGCGTTTTTTGATCGGTGTACCTACTGATGCTTTTTCGTTTTCGTCGTGGTAGAAATGGGAAGGTTTCGCGTCGGTAAACAGTAAATCGTGTCTTTAAAATCGAGTGAACTTTATCGATACTAAAATTGAAGAATGTGAAGTGATTAAGTGAAAACTGATTTCCCGCTCCAACATGTCCGAGCATGTCAGCAAGAAGCATCGATGGAAGATGTTTGCGGGAACCAAAAACCCGGTGAGGAACTTCCATGTTATTGCCTCTCTTTATTTCTCTTTTCTATCTTCCTACGCACAAAAGCATAATATTACTTTTAGAAGATTATTTTGAAATTTGTTTTAGGTACATATTTATTAATCCTTTCCAAAATCAGACAATATGGCGCCTTATTTCGTGTGGTTAGTTTGGGAGTGTTAGTGAATTGATTTTTAAAGGATGCTCCGTAGGTTTTAACATGTGGGCGTAAATGAATTTGTTACTTGGTGAAGCGTTTGTTTTCCGCGGCCTGCTTCGATTTTTTTTCTGATCCGTTTGCGTTTGATTGTAAGTGGGTGGATTATGAGAGTAAAATTTCTATTTTCTAATATTTGGATTTTGATCGTCCTTTTCACTAAGTCGGTTGTTAAATTCATTTTTTATTGATTTTGAATACATTCTGTACCCATATGTTTTTTTGGAATAGGTAACAATTTTAAATAATCAAAATTGTGTGTCGCAGTATCTCAGTATGTAGTCATCAACAGATAACGGATTCTGTTTCATTCCCTAGCATACATTTTCAATTATCACAATCAATTATTTATTTAGGAATTTTAAATTTAACTATTATACCCCTTTGATTGTAGCAGATTGGAGATCCATTTGGTCAAAATAAAATTTATTTTTTCATCTTAGCAATAGATGGATAAACAATGTTGAACATTCGTAAATTGTTCAATGTTTTGTTATTGTATAGTATTTGGCACCATTTCATAGATAAATATACAACTTTATACACATTTATATAAACAGGCATAATAACAACTTTTATTTCAGGTCCGTATCCTTTTATTAACGAAAATTGTTTATCTTAATAAACTGTACATATATTCAATAAATATTTTAAGTAATTTTCCTTTCCTGCAGATATTTTATAACCATTGTATATTTTTAGAAGGAATGCATCTGGGGATGACCTGAAGAAATTTTTGCAAGCGGCACGGGTAGCCGGCCATTGTAGGTTTCTGAGGGTTGGATGCCTTCCTTCGACGAACCATCGGACCGTGGAAGCCCTAGAAGAAATTCAAAGGCCAAGCCACACAGCCATAGGCAGGACCTTGCTACCGATGGGGGAACCATACATACATACATACATACAATAAACATAAACGATTTTAAACCCAAAAAAAAGATTTAAAATCTGCTGATGTGTGTTGATAAAAAAAATATGAAGGGTTTTTCTTCTTGTTATTATTTAAAAATTTTGGTAGAAAAATTTGAAATCAAATGCCCAGCTTTGCCCAGGTTTAAAAATACAATTGCCTAGTTTGCTCCACACTCCAAATTGGAAAAAATAATTTCAAACTGAGACTTAACGAAGATCAAATTATATGTGCGAAGTTTTCACCAAGGTTGCCAAAACCACAGAAAAATCTTAAATTTCACAGAATTTTGAGCATATTTTCATCACGGTTTCTGTGGCACAGAAATATTCACAGATTTCACAATTTTTTTTTTTTAATTTTGTACATTTTGGCGAAATACACTGAAATTTTTTTACGCGGTATTTCGTCCCGCGTAAAAAAAATCGCGTTAATTCAAAAATCTGCGTAAAAAAACCACGTTTATTCAAAAATCCGCGTTTAAAAATCCTCGTTGATTCGAAAATCCACGTAAAAAAACCCCGAAATTCTAAAATCCCCGTAAGAAATCCATTTCAATTAAAAAATTCGCGCAAAAAAGCACGTTACTAAAAAAAACGCGAAAGAACCATGAATATTTTAAAATTTGCGTACAATGATAGTTTATTTTTAAGATAAAAACAAAATCAATTAGATTAATAGAATAGTAGAATATAGTGAGGCTTATTTGACAGTGTGGAATTCAGATCGTCTCATGTCTCATGTTCCATGTCTCAGGTCTCAGGTTTCATGTCTCAGGTCTCATGTCTCAGGTCTCAGGTCTCAGGTCTCATGTCTCATGTCTCATGTCTCATGTCTCATGTCTCATGTCTCATGTCTCAGGTCTCATGTCTCAGGTCTCAGGTCTCAGGTCTCAGGTCTCATGTCTCATGTGTCAGGTCCAAGGTCTCTTGTCTCATGTCTCATGTCTCAGGTCTCATGTCTCATGCCTCATGTCTCATGTCTTATGTCTCATGTCTCATGTCTCATGTCTCAGGTCTCAGGTCTCAGGTCTCATGTCTCATGTCTTAGGTCTCATGTCTCATGTCTCATGTCTCAGGTCTCTTGTCTCAGGTCTCATGTCTTATGTCTCATGTCTCATGTCTCATGTCTCATGTCTCATGTCTCATGTCTCATGTCTCATGTCTCATGTCTCATGTCTCATGTCTCATGTCTCATGTCTCATGTCTCATGTCTCATGTCTCATGTCTCATGTCTCATGTCTCATGTCTCATGTCTCATGTCTCATGTCTCATGTCTCATGTCTCATGTCTCATGTCTCATGTCTCATGTCTCATGTCTCATGTCTCATGTCTCATGTCTCATGTCTCATGTCTCATGTCTCATGTCTCATGTCTCATGTCTCATGTCTCATGTCTCATGTCTCATGTCTCATGTCTCATGTCTCATGTCTCATGTCTCATGTCTCATGTCTCATGTCTCATGTCTCATGTCTCATGTCTCATGTCTCATGTCTCATGTCTCATGTCTCATGTCTCATGTCTCATGTCTCATGTCTCAGGTCTCATGTCTCATGTCTCATGTCTTAGGTCTCATGTCTCATGTCTCAGGTCTCATGTCTCAGGTCTCATGTCTCAGGTCTCATGTCTCATGTCTCAGGTCTCAGGTCTCAGGTCTCATATCTCATGTCTCAGTTCTCAGGTCTCATGTCTCATGTCCCATGTCTCATGTCTCATGTCTCATGTCTCATGTCTCATGTCTCATGTCTCATGTCTCATGTCTCATGTCTCATGTCTCATGTCTCATGTCTCATGTCTCATGTCTCATGTCTCATGTCTCATGTCTCATGTCTCATGTCTCATGTCTCATGTCTCATGTCTCATGTCTCATGTCTCATGTCTCATGTCTCATGTCTCATGTCTCATGTCTCATGTCTCATGTCTCATGTCTCATGTCTCATGTCTCATGTCTCATGTCTCATGTCTCATGTCTCATGTCTCATGTCTCAGGTCTCAAATCTCGGGTCTCATGTCTCAGGTCTCAAGTCTCAGGTCTCAGATCTAAGATTTTCCCAACTACAAAAAGATTCTAAGTGTTTTCCTTTTCCTTTGAAAAAGTCTTAGAATATTTTTTCTGAAAAACCGCGTTAATTCGAAAATCAGCGTAAAAAAAGCCGCGTAAAAAAATACCGTGTAAAAAAAACCGCGTAAAAAAACCTCAGTGTAGTAATTTCTATATCAACATAATTTTAAGATTTTCAATAAACGAAAAGGGGGACTTAGCTTCTATTGGAATAGTAAGTCAGGAAATGTTCCATAATCTCTTAAGAGATGATGTTAACGTTAACGGAGAGTTGTTGCATAGCGCCAACCGAAGTTTTAGGCGACTGTTCCTGCGAATGCGAATGGGAATACGAACATAATCTTAAGATTTCCAATATTGTTTTAAAAAATATGATAAATTTGGAAATGTTAATTGATTTTTCTCAAGTGAAATGTAGAAAAGGCTCAAATTTTGGTGACTTTTTTCCTATATTTTTTATTAAGCTAAATCGTGTATAAAATCCAACTGGAATACACAAATATAATTCACGGTGCTCGATTATTCATAAATAAGTTCTTATGATTGTGTACTGATTACTTTTAATAAATATAAACATCCCAAAAAAATCTAAAAAATCACTTTGAAAGCTTTCAAATTTCAAAACCTAATCTTAATCAAAAAAGTAAGTAGCTAGTTCTCATCGGTTGAAAATTCTGCATTTTGAAGGATTTTATACTATAAATTCGGCAGATTTAAAGATCCAAGCGGAATTGGAAATTGTCAAGTAAAAGTTACTTAATTCTTCATAATACATCCTCAAAAAATGATTTTCAAACTACCGATTTAGACTTAGCAACAGAGTTTTTTACAATCACAAAAATTGCGGATTGTTTTGATTTTCGAAGACAATTAGTGTATTTTTTTGGTAAAACAGAAAATGTTGGGCAAGTTCATGCTACTTAATCAAAACATGAAGCTGCAGTTTTCGTCTAGAATTAGGCTTACGCCTGATTTAAAAAAAAATTATTTATTAAGAAAAATATTCAAATTTCAATTTTGATTTAACATGATGAATCTGATTATGAAACAATTTTGATTTTCTTTATCGTAATTTTAGTTCTCAGTTTTCAATCTGAAAACTGATTCCATCGGATAATCTGTATATTTAACCCTTCATTTCATGATTTTTTATTTTTTCTTAAAAACCAATTTTATTAGTTGGAAATTATGAGTACATCAAGAAAAAAAATTAAAATGGAATACGATTTTTCACTTTTTCCATACATTAATTGTTGCAAATTTGTTACTTTATGAAACGAAGGGTTAAAAACGAATGTTTGTCTATCTGTCTGTTCCCTATAGACTCAAAGACTACTGGAAAGATCAACTTGAAAACTGGAATATGGACGTTTCCAGGACGGGAATCCCTTACAAATTCATTGTAAAATGTTATTCTAACGATTTTCAAACGATTTTGATTAAATTTGACACAAAATGAAGTTTTCGATATCATGAAATTATTTAAAATATTATCAAATCGTTTTTGTGAAAAGGTGAAAGACTCTTCAAATATTAATTAATGAGAGCTCATATAATTAATGAATATAAAAAACATGTTATCAACAAAAAAAAGTTACTAAAAGTTGCTAAAAAAAACTCCCTTTAATGTACATAAAGAGCCCACAGGCGGATCCATGATGCGATTTTTTCATACAAAAAATCCATTCCTGTTGTCCGCCAGCTTCAATTTTGGTGACAATCTTAAAAACCCGTGTTCTTGAGGAAGATAAGAAGAGAAGACGTGAGCTCTCATACATTTTTATGCATTACTTGAGAACTATTCGAGCAAATGAACCAAATTTTGAATGGGATGGTAAATATTTGGATACGAAAAATGATTCTATGATTGTTTGTGACTCCCCTCCCATTTTTTTGTAGAAGAAATTAAAATGAGGAGGGGGGTTTTCATATAAGTTTTTACAAACTCGATAGCTGATCAAGCAAATGGAACCAAATTTGGCATGGGAAGATTATTGGGTACGATAAATGTTTCAGGGACTGTTTGAGACCCCTTGTTCCTTATAGTGGAAGGATGAGAAAGGAGGAGAGAAGCTCCAATCCTATTTTAAGGTTAGCTAAACCTAATCAAGCAAAAGGCGGAAAGAAAAAAAGGCCCTTATATAATTTCTCTCATACTCATACAAGCCGTCTATCACTTATCTCAGTGAGGAGACGAGAAAATGAGGGAGGATTTTTTGTATATTTTTTCGCATAATTTGAAATATTTAAAACAAATTAAGCCAAATGTGATGCTATTTGGTTCCTTCAAAATGTTTCGATGTTTGTTCGAAACCTACTCTACATTTGATGGGAAAGAGAAGGGTTATTGAAATTTTACGTACTGATGAAAATTTTAATATATTTAAAAGGCGTTGCAAAGTACACAGGGTTAGCTAGTTTTAGATGAATGGTGGATTGAGATAAATTATCCAATAAGATGGAAATCCTCAAAAAAAAATGAATGCAATGCAAAATTCAATCATAATCTAAGAAAAGCGCAAAATATCGCTTTTCTTAGATGGTTATGAATTTTTTATGTCTATAACATCAAAGGAAGTTTATTTGAATTCAAAATTTAATTACTGGTTGAATTTTTAGTCGTTTCCACTAAACGATCAAAATAAAGTTATCAGTTTTTTTTTTGAAAATTATGCAGTTGTTGTTTGTATAAGAATTTTCATTCAAAACAAGGGTATAAATTCGAATCTGGAACATAATACATATTTTTAACATTTATTTTCTATATTTTTCAAAAATTCTAAATTATCATTTCAGATCAAATTGAGATTTCGAATCAACCTTTAAATTTTTAATTGTTCTTTGATTGTTGGCTTCCCTGTCTTGTGATAAAATTCTTATATTTCTGTTTACATTTTTTTTTAAATTTAACCGAAAAGCCAATAAACAAAGAAGAACATAAACTCAGTCGTATTGAAATTACAAATTCTAACAACTATCCTCACATTTTTATTTTTTTTGCAAATTTTTTTAACTCGTGTCCAAATAATGATTCGAAATAAAAATTTCGTGTATGACATTTAGAATTTTGAAATGAAAAAAAGGCACTAAGTACATTTTCAATCATTTTCATCACGTTTTCGGGCCGGACAAATCCGGTTATTTTTAATATAAAAACCTGGCATACTACAGGCATTAGATTTCCAAATTAATGACCATAAATCCGGACAATATCCGGGTGTATTTTGTCAAAACCCGGAAATTTTCCAACAAAAATCAGGAAAAAAAAGAAAACAAATATTTTTGTCAAAACTTACCGAAAGATTTTAAATCGTATTTTAGCCTTCTTAAAACTTAGTCAAAACAAATTTCGTTTTGGACAAAAAAAATTCAAGAATATAGGTTTTTTGGTTCATTAGCCAAAAAAAGGTGAAAAAATCTAAACAAAATCCGGGCATTTTTTAATAAAATCCGAGCAACCGGGCCGAGACGGACTGTTACAAAACTTTCTAATAAATATTCGGGCAAACCCGGATAAAACCGGGCAATCTGGACACCTTAAGATAAAATATCTATAATCGATCTAGTCTTGAATTGTATATAAATCATCGGGTTTAAGTCGATGATTACCTTTTTGTAACAGAAGAAAATTTTCTAAAAAAGTCGGTATCAAAATTGTTTCCTGCGATGAGTTTTGCGATGAGGCGTTTATCTTTGTTCAAAATCTATATTTATATTCTCGAATTACAAATTTTGAGTGAGAATTTTCAGTAGCACATCCGACGTTCATGAACCTGCAAACCCAAAGGTTGATTCCCCCATTCAACCCATTCAATTGATTTTATTTGAGGGTGCCTTAAAGCGCTCATAGTTTTTGTTTTTGGACTCGGAAAAATCATTATTTTTATTTTGATTTATTTTGAACAAATATTAATTTTCTAGGACGATTTTCCAAAAAACGGCCGGATTTCCCTCAATTTGCTTTTTTCTACTGTGAATTTAAACGCTTACGTTAGCTGAGCTATTTCGACTAATGCTCGCTTTACGCCTTGTACCAAACTTCAATTTTAACAGCCAAAACAACATATTTTTTGCGGAATATGGTCAAATTATAAGATTAAACATTTAACACTAAAAACTTAAACACTTTCTTGTGTATACTAAGGTATAAAAAACTTACTTTTTTTAAATGCGCTATAATGTTTTTAAATGTAGAAACAATGTTCTATAAATTCGATGTTGCTGTTAATCTATAAATTTAAAGAAATATCTGGTAAAAAATTACATGATTGAATTTTTCATCGCTTTGTAAAAAAACTGCGGATTCAATTTGTTCAAAATACCTTCTTAAGCTTAGTTCAGTTTTAAATGGGACAGTAACGAATGCGTATATCTGAAAAACTATTCGATTGATCGAAATACTTTCTATGAAGGAAATTAAGGTAACCTTATGATAATTCAAGAACAACTATGAAAAAATATTTATCGTTTTTTGTTAGAAAAAATTCTACATTATTCTTGGTATCTCCCATCGGTAGGAGTACATTTTTTTTCAGTTCTGATATTGATCGGTTTTTCCAATTTTGTGTAATCTGTATTTTAGGTGGCTGCATCCTCCTCCTTCAATTCCTGAAACTTTTTGGTCCGACAATTCTCTTTTGGAAGAAAGTGTTTTCAAAATTAACAAAACTTGATTTTTTTTTTTTTTTTTTTTTTTTTTTTAATTTATTAATACTATTTATTAGGCCTTTCACTTTTTACAAGGTTTTATGTGCCGATGGTCATATTTGAATTTAGATCTAATGGGAGGTTGGAAAGGATTTAAAGGGGGATTGGGAGGGATTTGGGTAGAAGGGGAACTTATAATAATAGAAGATTTCTGCACTAGTGCATCGATGGTCATTTTGCCACTCTCCTTTTGTGGCGTGTCTTCAATTCCATCTTCCGTTGCTTGCGTAGATGGTTGAGGGGTCAATTTTTTGCTGGGTGGTGAAGCAGTCAGGTTTTTAGCTGGAGTTGTTTCTTCTGTCGGGTGATGTGCTCTTTTCTGGATTGCCTGTTGTTCTGTTAAATCATTCAGTGTTTGTTTTTTCGGATGCTGTTTTCTTTTTTCTTGGTTGTAGACTTCGTGCTGGTTTTTAACAACTGCTGCGTAGCTGATGGTACAGGGTGTTTCTGCAATTTTGCGAGCGGCGGCTAGTGAGATATTCTTTTCTGTTTTTATTTTCAGCACTACTGTTTCGTACATGTAGACAGGACAGTTACGGTCAAGCGGAGAGTGGTCGGCTTTACAATTCTTACAGTGTTTACCTTGGGCGGTGCATAGATCGCTGCTGTGATTACCGGAACACACGATACACGCTTTCTCGTTCAGACATTTATTTTTCGGATGTCCATATTGAAGGCAATGTCGACAAATTAGTGGTTGAGGATAGTAGATTCGTGTTCGTAAACGAATGAAGCCGAAGGTAATGAATTCTGGCACCACTGTCGAGTTAATCGTTAGAATTAAAGTGGAAGTCCCAATTATTCCTGTAGTTGTTTTTTTGGTAATACGACGGACAGCTGTTATTTTTTGCGGTAAAAGTTCTTTGAGCAGCTCGTCGTCGGTCATACCTTCGACCTCACTGCACACGACAACAAATTTCCGAAAATTCAACTCGGGATGGTAGCCAATTGCTATTGGTGTTCCATCCATGAGAACCTCAAGGTCAAGTAGCTTTCTGGCTTGCTCTTTGTTTCTGATTCTCAGTACATATCTCTTTTTATTTCTTTCGAAATAGCCACCTTCAATTTGTCCCACGTGTTGCTCAATAGATCTCCCAATAACAAACGGATTATTGGGAAGATCAAATCCTTGTTTTGCTTGAAGATACAAATAACTAACTCTTTCATAATGATTTCCAGGATCCATCCAATCTGGTATGGTCCTATCCTGTTGTCCTCCTGGTGAGGGGCTCATCTCAACGGTTCACACTTTCAGCTTCTTCTTCTTCCATAAAAACGAACTTTTGCCTTTTGAATGTGGATGCCGAGCGCGTTGCCAAACGTCCGAATCCAACGAAGGCTAAGATGAAACTGAGATTATTTTTAAACAACTCAAGAACGTTTTCAATGGAATGTCTGCTGGCAAAGTATGACAATAACAAAGTTAAACTTTTATTAGATTAATTTTAAGGTATAATCAGTTAGTATAGATCGTAGGTTGCTGAGGATACATACAAGATCACCATTTTTAAGTTTTCTTAAACTGCGGAAAAAACCACAAAACAACCAGAAAATACATTTTTTAATATGCCAGAGATTTTGCCACGAGTAGACATGTTATAGGATTCAATCGCTGGAGTTTGTTTGAAATAGGGTTTAACATAAGTTATGTCGTCCATCAGAAATCATCTGTCTCAAAGTCTCGGTATCGGTGCTTGTTGGTTAAAGAAATCCAAATACGTTTCAAACTCACGACATTTGGCCAGATGACCTTGTTGTTAGCGCAAAACTCAACCATTAGCAATCTCATTGCTTAATTTCTTATTTACAATTCATTCATTTAAAAGATCCTCTTAATATTCCACATTCATTACCTGATACAATTGTTATTCAAATTTTCTTTAATTATTCTCCAATTTAACATCCAATCAACTTGCTGAAGTGCACAGAGACGGCAATCCCACCGGAAGTCATCCCACCCCACCTTTCAAAACAAAACAGCACGCTTTAAAGTTCATATTGATTCCGTTCGATAGATGCTTCAACAAATCCAAACAAACAAAACACAATCAACCCTACATTTCCTTCCGAGTCATTCATTTCCCACTACTGAAGAAGAAGAACAGAGCAGTTATCAGGAAGCGACCTGATAAAAGCAATCACGGAAGCTATCGGTCCCGGGGAAACCGAATCCTAGGGCAACAACATCTCCCTTACCCCAGGCCGCAGCGCCATAAACCAATCGAGAGAGCTTTAGGGTTCGGGTTAGTGGCTCCATAGACAAGATCCTGGTAAACAAATTGCATCTTCCCTCAGACTCTGACTCTGGTTTAGTCCAGCAAGTGCAGTTGCTTTTTTTCCTTCCTTCATTTGTTTGTTATGACCGGATCTTCCGGATAAATTTTCCTTCCCAGAATGAGAGCTGAACTCTGAGGACAACTTTGACGTTCCAATGGCGATGCATGGCGTTGGTGGTCCGACTTTCGCATTTCGTATAGGGGATGATGCAAGATTGTGTATAGATGATGTAAACCAACCGCCATTCATGCCATCACATCTATCGGAGAAGACCACCCGAAGCCGAAGGACAATGAAGAGGCAAATGAGCTAAGCTCTCCGTTGGGCGTCTTCGTGATGGAACATCCGGTGCGCTCCCAGTCAAAGCTAAAAGGGGTATAGAGTTACCAAAGCTTATATCCAATAAAAACTTGTTCGTACAATAATACAAAAAAAAATAATAAAGATACCACTAGGCGTCTTCTTTAAAACTTATTGTTAATTAAATAGTTGAATTTGAATGTGGCCCGAATAACTGCCTTTTTATGACCCACGAAGCTTTTAATGAAATCAAGTTATAAGAATTGAATGTTTTTCTTGGTTTATAACATTTGAAAAACAAAAATCCTAAATCTTCATTAACTTCATTGGAAATAAAGGTAATAGAAATGTCCTTTATTTGATTTTGAAGTAATTATACAAAAAGGTTACCGTCACTAAATTAAGGATCAATTAAAATAAAAAAAATTAAAATTCCCATTATTGTTCAGTATTTGACACATTCACAGGGAAACAACATTTTCGCTATCTACGTTTTGATAAGTTATTTCAGAAGATTGTGACATCCTTAATACAATTGTTTCTTTCGGATTTTATCTTTTACTCTTAGATTAAGTGATATTACGTGTAAAATTTTTAAGATTGATCAGTTTTTAGTAAAATCGATCTTTGATAACTAATATATAAATTATTAGACCTACGTGAAAACAGAAATCTGATTTTGAATCTGTTTATTATCCTTTATTTGATCACGGATTCAGTTCTTGCTTAACTATTTGTTTCATTGATACGATTAAAATTTCAAATCTTAATATTTTGAGAGCTTGGAATCGATAAGATCACAACTACATATTTCTAACATGGTTATGTAAGACTTGGAGAATTTGATATTGAAAATTTTAACTCATTTGATAGCTTTGTTGCAGACTGTGACACGATTCGACTTATGCTTTAAATTTTAAAGATTCAAATTGGTATAAATCTTTTTTTTTTTATTAAAATTCCGCCAAATTAAAAGTATTATTGCAGGATTGATAAAAATTAACGTAAGGAAAACTACTGTAACTTTTTTCTCAGATGACAGAAATATAAGTGGTCTTCTGAAAAAGTTGTTAATTTTTTTTAATTAAACTTTCTTTTCTATTTTCATATCTTAACTTACATACAACACATCTAGTATTAAACATTTATACACGACGAGTAGTGAAATGGTCTAACTTTCCTGATAACTGTTGCATCAGCATATATCAAGATATGATTTAAAATTATGTACAAATATCTTCCTATTATTCCATCTATAATCCCTCACATTTTTCTAAAACTAAACAATCTAGGATTTCTGAAATGCACAATTTTAAAAACTACTGCTTCAACTACTAATCACAGAACTGCTTTCTTTTAACAATTTTTATCGGTAACTCAATTAGACAAAATTTCATCATGAGATTTTAGATTTACATAACTTGAAGTTGTTCGTTATTCGTTGCTTATGTTTTTTTAGTAGTCACAGGCTCGCAAGGCCCGCAGCTAACCCCACTATCTCGCAGGAGGACCGTTGTGATGTTGCTGTTTTGGGTCCCGAACACCACCAGGACGTTGTTGCACTCCGCAAGCCGCCCCTAACATGGAGAACATGGATAACTTGAAGTTAACGTTCACAATTTGCATTACCCAATTTATCACAACATCAGATTTTATTCATTGAATTTAAAACTTTGTTTGAGAAACCTTTGCTATTTTCTATAGTTTGCCATCAAAATTGCACAAGTTTATTTCAAAATGTTGATTTTAACAACAAAGCAGTCCAAGCTTTTTTATAACACGAATTT
>NC_073693.1:303083957-303119203 GCF_029784155.1 Uranotaenia lowii | reverse complement strand
ATATATATATTCATATATATATATATAGTATATAATATATTATATAGTATACTATATATACCATATATACTTGATATATATATATATATAATATATATATATATATAATATATATATATATATATAGATATATATATATATATATATTATACTCATATATATATATATATATATATTATATTAATATATATCATATATATATATATATATATACTATATACTATATATACGATATATAGATATACTATATATAATAATAATATATATAAATATATATAATATATATTTATATATATATATTATATATATAATATATATATATATATATATATAAATGTATATATATCTATAATATATAAATTTGCAGACTTCAATCAAGCTGTTGGACTGTACCGTAAACTGGAGGAACGCTGATCACTTTTTAAAATTCAATTTCAAATATTTTGGAAGGGTTTCTTTTTTGTAACACTTAAAAGTTTTAAATTACTTACTGAGGTAAGGAGTATAAAGCGATGATCATTGATTGCAAAATATTCAAACGACATTAGTGGATTTAACTAAATGTTTATAACAATACATATTATCAATATCTATTAATTTTTTTTAATTGCAGGATTTTTATTTTCTTCAAAGCTATCTTTCTCTGAATCAAAATATAAACAACAAGATTTGAATCCTTGATTGATTGAAAGATAGCAAATTGATAAAAACTTGCTTTCAGTTTCAGTTCAGTTAGTTTATCAATTATCAATAAACGATAGCACCCAAAAACAGACCAATTTAAAAAGTTTCACACGTTACATCATCAAAACAAGCGATGATATGCCAAATCTGAGAAACGTTCTCGATACAGGATGACCACATTTTACAAAATCAGGTTTTGAAGCTAAGGCTTAAAAATACTGTTCTTCCCTGTTATCTCTAAATATGGTTTTGAAAAATTGCGCATAATTTGCCTTTAAGGAACAAAAAAATCACTTTATTCACACATGCTTTTTTGCTAATTTTTGACTATTAGACTATTAGACATGATTTTTCATGACTTTTTTTCAGTATTATATTGAAATTTGGAAATAAAATTCTTCGGCGGCAATTCACAACAAGAAAAAAATTGCAGAATTTATAAAAAAAAACACTATAGTTCTGAATACAGAAAAAAATATGACATAAATACAAAGAAAATCGTGATCAATTAATGTTTTGAAGCTTTTAAAATGCAACGCGGATGAAAACTAAAAATTGAAAATGAAATTATTAAAAAAAAAATTCTAAAAAATTAACAAGCTTTTGTCAAAAAATCTTTTAAATGTGACAAAACATACCTAAAAAAACAATGATATGCTGAATTCAGGATATAATTTTAAGTACATGAAATTCAAAAAAAAAATGCACATCAGAATTAAAAGTATGAAATTTAGGCTTAATCAGTAAGAATAGTTTCGATTGAGGATCAAATCCTAGAATTTTCATTGAAATTTAAAGTAAATACCGGGACTAAGTTTTGTCGATTGATCCTACTTAGCCATTTTTCATACTCATAGTTATACTTATAAAGTGATAGTTCTGGATTTTCTGGCTTTATTAATTGATTTCCCAACAAAGACCGAGAAAAATTGTGATTTGAGTTGAGTTTCAATGTTTTTAATTTTTTTAAATTTTTTTTAAAGTATTCATCCCCCATAAAACAAATATGAATAAGAGAAATACTTCCTTATCATAAATTATGTTTTTATTTGCTGCAAAGTCTTGGAATCTTTTCTTAGTTCAATAAATAAGAGAAAGGGATTTTTTTAATTTTGTAGAGTATGGGTTCCAGAATCCCCGGACAAATAGAGCAATTAGGTTCAATTTATGTGTGCTTGTTTCGTCCAAATGGTTTTTTGTGAGTTTGAAAAGAAATTCAAACGTTGTTGACGTATTTTGGTAAAAAATTGAAATTTTAGAGGGTTTTAATAATTTTTGTTGTAGATTTTTTTTCGGAATCATCATCTAGTTCTGCTAAGATTGTTCCGGATTTTATGTTTATGTTGAAACATTCAAGATGAAATGCCTAGATATTAAGCCAGATATCGTAAAAGTTTGCTCAGCCAAAAATAAAATTCTGTAATGTTTTTTCTAGGGGGCCCCTAAACTTCTATAATAGTGAAACTATTTGGAATTATATTTGAAGGGGGCCCCCTTACCTGTTATATTAAACATTTTAAAATACAACTTTAATTTTGTTTCCTAGTTTTGTAGTTCTTAAAACAGTTTGATTAAAGTAATATTTAAATTTTAACTTTCCTCAGGGGAACAGCCCCCATTGCCCCCACCTCCTTTTTAATACGGCCTTGATCAAATGATATCGAAAAAAGTTTATGTAGAAAATGGGTTCAAAAAGTTTGAAATTCTTCTTTTACTTTGATTTGGTTTAATGAAGATTAATTTGGTTGAGAAGAGGCAGTCTACAGCATCCTCTCTTACTATTCCAAAACGATCGTTTTTTCACTAGATATTAAAGTTTTTTTTTATTGGTAGAGTTTTGTAAATTTGAAAAAGGCAACCCCTGGCCTAGAGGCAACCCTAGATCTAAATACCACCAACATACCCTAACAATCGGTCATCGAACATCGAAGAGCATAACTTCCAACGCTATATTTCAAACCCTGTGCCAACAGCAGTAGCAAGATATGGCAAATGTAATCTCATCCCGATCGGTTCTGTTCATCGAATTTAGTTCCAGCTGCATAACTGGGGTGGGTCTCTGATCCACTGAATGAATCAACCAATCGACTACCAAAGACTGTGTGACTATTGGCATTTTGCATGTTGCTAAAATGGAAATGAGCTTCTAAAATGACCGAGAACACAGATCGGATCGGATCACAAAAACGAGCGAATATGGTGTTTACTTTTATTGCGGAACATCCACTTTTCGGCACAGTTTGGGGACTTGGGTAGTGAGACTCTTATTTAAGTTTGGAAAACATACATCGTTTCTGTCGATGTTCGAAAAGTAATTATCGTTAAAGGAATTTGAAATTCGTTTAAACATTTAAAATATCTTCAAAGTGAGACAGCATGGACATTTCCTCCCTGAAAACATGCAACAGAATGGAATAAAAATGCTGGAAATTGATATTCTCTGTTAGGAGATGACAGTCAATATTAGCTAAGCTTTTCAAGCTTCATATTGCTTCGACGGGGAAAGAAAGTCAGATAAGGGCACTTTCTTTTCAGCACAGGAAATGCTTCGGAGTCGAATTGGTAAAGTAAACGTAAACACACTTGACGAAACGACACTGTGAATGGTTTTCATAACGTTGAGGACGAATATTTCTCTTTGTTTCTGCTATGAATTTAAGACGTCTTTGGGAAGCTTGCATTTTTTTATTAGCTAATTTTAATGGTTCAGTGTTGCACAAATAAATTGAAATTAACGAGCTGCTTTTAAAAAATCATATTTTTTTAATCTCTTTGAAGAATGCTAAGATCATTTTGAAACTCTTGAACACCTTTTTTTTGAAAAGCTGAGTAACAAAAATTAATTTTTATTTTTCATTTTCAACATGATTTAACATGATTTTTATTTCTAAATAAAAGGACACACATTCTCAACATTCAATTTAGGTCAAATTTATCATTATAACCACTTGGATTGTTTAGAAAAGTTTTTGTCAAATGACCTAACATGATTATGCTTTGTCTCATGCAATCATACACCATCTAGAATAATTACTCCCCAAGAAACCCTACATAACCTGAAACAACATTAGCATAACAACGGTGTTAACGGTACAATGAAGGTAGGTTCAGGTATTATCTCATCATTATTATTATTATTCCACCACAATCAAACATAACGCTCTCCTCGGTGGGAAATGGCCCGGCAAAATTAACAAACAAAGCCCGCCCAGCCTTCAGCGATCTGTTCTGGTTCTGGTTCCGCTGGGAAATCTCTTTCACCCGGAAAATGACCGATCGGCTGTTGTTATTGTCCTTTTTTGGGACCACCGGCCGCCATGTTGTATCAGCTGCTGGGCCGGAAGGGTTGCTCTTGTTGTTGTAGGAGTTTGGGACCGTCAGAATTTCCTAGAAACAGATAGTAGAGGTCAGGAGTTGGCAACCTTTAAAGTTTGTGATATGTGTAACATAACTCAACTTTTAAAATATATTTCTAACTATGGCAATCAGTTAATGATTGTTGCAGGTTATTGACACGACATAAGTCACGGTGTTTGCAAATTTGCAATATTATAAACAAGACTCTTTCCTATCCAACGCACTTTTCCGGAAAATAATATCGATTGAGGGATCTAAAACAACTTTTTTTTTAATGAAGATTTGAGAACAAAATACAAAAATATAATTTTTAGTATTTTTGGTATAAAATTTTTTTAGGATTTTGGTTTACATTTTTCCAAAAAACTTTTTTTTACATTTACATTTACATTTTTGAGGTGGGTTATGTGAGATGTGTTAAGATTCCATTAAAATTAAAAAATAACTTTAAAACTTTTTAGAAAAATGATATTCAATCAAAAATTGTGTCAAAAAATTTCTAAGAAAATTTTAGAATTTACAATAAAAATTATCGAATCAGCCTTAAAATTAACAGGCAACACTGAGCAAACTAACTAGAACGCGGTGATAAATGTTTATAAACTGTTCCAATAATTACACTAGTTTACAAAATTTTAAAAAAATCGTGAACTTGATTAACTGACCAACATTTTTAATGTAAAATCAGGTGCTAAATCCGAAAATGAAATTCAAAAAAATCCCAGTAGAACCGTTTTTGAGTTATGCTCCAAATATGAAATTTCGGAAAAATTAAAAAAGTTCTTGTACTTAGATTAAATTATCTCGGACGGCATAACAGTAATTTGAAATCTCTTTTTTGCATATTAAAGGTAAACAAACTTTCTATCGATCATCTCAACGCTGTTTTTGCGTTTGACCAACAGTATTGTTGATATTAGTGACTTTATGAGGGAGAAAATTATAAAAAACGAATTTTTTTAAAGAAAATTTTGTTTCAACGAAAGTTTTTGACTCGATGGTAGCATTTAAAAAATCTGATTTTCTTTTGCGCTTAAATGTTAATTTGAAACAAAGATTTCAAGTGGTTATTTATTAAAATAAGTTGAAATTTAAAGAAGTTATGACTACTTTACCATTACTGTAATTTTTGTAGTTTTTAATAATTTAACGAATCGCAGTACATTTATCATAGTATAAGAAGAATGAAACATGATTAATCTCACTCGCTCCAAGTTAAAATTATTTATTAGCTTACCAAAAGGTCACATGCCAAGTTTCAGGAAGATCTGACCATAGGGAGGGGTTGCTTGAGTCTCAAACGTGAATAAAATTTTGAGGTATTTTGCCCGGAAGGAACGAAAAATACTGGTTTTTCATCAATAACTTTTTTTATCACTAGCTGATTGTTTTTTATGGTTGATTTTCTTAAAGCCTAGAATGAGACAAATATTTCACTCGAAGACTGTAATTCGATTGAATTTGAAACAGAAAAGTTATTGCAGTTCAAAGGCCGCAAATTTTGTCCAACACGCAATGAGTACTTTTTACGCATTGCGTTTTATAGGACAATTTTCGACCAAAATACAGTCTTTGAACCGCAATAACTTTCCTGTTTCAAATCCAATCGAGTCACAGTCTTCGGGTTAAATATTTGTCTCATTCTAGGCTTTAAAAAAATCAACCATAAAAAACAATCAGCTAGTGATCAAAAAAGTTTTTGATCAAAAACCAGTATTTTTCGTTTCTTCCGGGCAAAATACTTCAAAATTTTATTCACGTTTGAGACTCAAGCAACCCCTCCCTATGGTCAGATCTTCCTGAAACTTGGCATGTGACCTTTTGGTAAGCTAATAAATAATTTTAACTTGGAGCGAGTGAGATTAATCATGTTTCATTCTTCTTATACTATGATAAATGTACTGCGATTCGTTAAATTATTAAAAACTACAAAAATTACAGTAATGGTAAAGTAGTCATAACTTCTTTAAATTTCAACTTATTTTAATAAATAACCTATGGTCAGATCTTCCTTTTGCTTTCGGAAACACGTAAAACACATCAAATATATGCTTGTTGTATTCAAATATAAGCGCTTGGAGACAAATGACAACAACACCAATTTATTGCACTTAGTTCAAGCTTCAATGTGGTTTATTAGTTTTAAAAATTCTCTTGCACGTTTTTGCAAAAAAACGCTTGTGAAGTAGAGTAAAAATAAAATTTAAAATTGCAATAAAATGGCTAGGAAACGTCGTAGAATGTTGAAATTTTGTGCAAAACGTGTGATTTGAATGTCCCAACAAATAGTCAGAACATCTTATTCATGTAAATCCTCATCTAACTATAGTTAAGTTTAAAAAACTAACTTTTAAATAACTTTAATACTAAAACCTTTATAACTCTGCTCTGAAAAGAGATGGAGTTTTGATGTGTTCAACAAAGTTTCATATTTTTACGTATTCTACAACTTTGTAGCATGAAGTAAAGCTCTATTTATTGAAATAAAAAAGTAAGAATTTTCAATTTTTTTATAGTGGACTTTGACTAACTTTTGATGCTTTCACGTTATGAAGCATGTTTGAAGAAGCAAATGTTCTGAAGACACTTAAGAGATAAGATAAAAGACAAAGGCGCTACGAAAAAGCTCCACTTTTAGCCTTTTTGGACCACTGTGGCATCGTCGAAAGCTTGAAAAGGGGAGTTTTGGCAACCCTGTTTGCTTCCCTGTTCTGAAGAATTGCTGGAGTGAAAATTTAATTTATTTCAAGTAAAATGAATAATTGAGGTTGAAATTAATGTTTATTCTTGAGCTAAACAAGTGCTGTTGTGAAAGTGAATGATGTTTTTTGGAAATGATCTCGCGAAGTGATAGAATTCATGTTTTCATCTTGCATTCTTTTGATTGTTCCGTTTTTATGGTGTTCCTTGATCGAAAAATCGTGCTCCCAATTTTTAACATTTTGCCTTTTTTCAAACCATGTTTTATTGAAAAAAAAAGGAATACCTCTCGGCGGGGCGCTACGAAATGCACGAGAAACGGAACGTAACGCCTTTGGTTCGCATAACGCGAGTTGCTACAAAAAGGAATCAAAACAAACGGGAAAATATTTCGACGATATTTGAGAGGGAGACGCACTGCAAATCATATGCCAAATTGATGGAATCAGAAAACTAGTGACGGTGACAACAATTTACAGAAATTTCAGCGAACTGGTTCCAAACATCGGATGAAAGCTAAGTATTCTAGTTGTAATAGAAAGTAGTTGTTTAAGGGTGTTTTAGAACTTTTTCGAATTTGTGTAGAACTGCAAGAATGACTTAGAATGGGTCGATATAGTGTGGTGTAGGAGTGGTTTCCTGATGTGTTTACGCTGGATGGTGGGTGGTTTTTAGGATAGAGGAATATTTACTAAAATAATCCCTTAGATAATGAAGTGATACTGAAGGGGGTAGTCCGGGAGATTGTGTCTGAGTCTTGCTGGTTTCTCGGACACTTGTAGTTATACCACAATGTACCACAGCCAGAGTAACTAGTAGTGTTTCTAAATCCAAGTTATTTTGAAAATCTTAATAATTACCTTTCAGCCACAGAAAATCGAGTTTGGGTATGAACGGATCAGAATATTTTTAAGCTTTAAAAGATGATTACTGGCACGATTTTAAGGCTCAATCCAAGCATATGATTAACATTTTATATATCCTTAAAATAATTTTAATTTCAGTTTTGTAGGTGAGTTTATCTGGTGGAGCTGTTTTCGTTTGGTTCTGTGAGTAGAATCTCATGGATCGAATCGGAGCTTGCTTTTCTTGATTATTAATAACTGTTCAAATTTATTATGAAAAGTATATGTAGATTTTTTTTATAGAGAACTGTTTAAGAACCTTGACTGAACCGGGAACGATATGGGTATACGCATGCAATGTGATAGCATGATATTGATTATTTCAATCGGAATCTAGTTAATAAATAACATATTTCTTGCAGGATTATGGATACATGGAATATCTTATGTTTGAAGTAATTTCAGACTTCATTCAACATTAACCTTATTATGTTCTTGATATTTTCAGCTCTTCATTTGTTTATGACTGTGAACGTACTTCTAATTATAATCTAATTTTTAATGTATTAAAATATTTTTCACTTTAAATCAAGCTTTATCGTGGTTTGATAATTTTGCTTTTAATACTATATTATTATTTAGATTATATTTCCATATTATTCATTGAATTAAATTTCACAGGATTAAAAAAAATGTAAAATTGGAAATATGAAAAATCATTTATTCTATTATAGTTGACTCCCAAACATTATCCATTAACCAGGAACTAATAAAAAAATATTGAATTGTTAATATTTCTTAGTATTTATTTAAAATGAAGCACAATAAAATTTTATGACATTCATATTTCGGGACTCTGAGCTTAGTTTGGGATCACAACTTTAAAATGCGTTTTCTGGCCTTTAGAAGCGTTATTTCGGGATTCTGAGCTTAATTTGGGATCACAACTTTAAAAAGTGTTTTCTACAAGAAAAAGCTTGCTGTGCAAATTCAACCAATTTTATTTAATGTTTGCATCATTGTAGTGTAGTCGTTTTTAAGATGTGAAAAAGTCTAGATAGAAAATCAATTATTCTGTTGTTTTTAAATATACTTTCCTAGATTTGTTCTCAAAAAATAGTGTTGAAAATTATATTTATGACCATACACAGCTGTATGTCGATCTTGAACTGTTCTCAATGATTCTTCAAAAGTTTTACTGATTATCATTTTTATGCCTATTACATAATAAATGTATCACAATCATTGAATCTGACAAATGTCTATAGTAACATTTATTATTTTAGTATTATATTATTATTATTATTTTTATTATTGAAGTTTACTACCAGAGTATGGTTCTACTCTATACTTTATTATCTGTAAAATGTTGCAGCTAAATATTGGTTAAATAAAGTTTTGCAGGCAAAAAAGGTATATCTTTATTCAGAATAATAGTAAAGTTTTTGCTGGTAATCTATTCAAGAATATTTTGATATTTTTAATAATGTTTTGATTACAGATTTGTACGAGTCATTCAGCTATCATCATTGGTATAATCACCATCAACGTTAACACTGGACATATGGACAAAAACTAATTTTTTTTTTAATATCGTTTAATTTTCAGATCGATTTTATCTGGCGGCGGCAAAACGTTTATTTTAGTACGTGCTCGACGACTTGATATTCATTTTGGAAACGGAAAATTACGATGCTTCTGATAAGTTTTTTTTTTTTGAATTTTTTACAGTAAAAATATTACAATTGAGGCCCTCAGGATCAAAGGAATGCAAGTGCCAAAATAATCAATTTTCAGATAAATAAACCTAACGATTCTTCAAGTTCTATGAAAAATCGGACACCTTCACAACTTTGAAGCGCGTTTTCTCGAAACTATCATTTAGACACTTGCACCCCTCCGATCCCAAGCGCCTCAATTACAATCACGATAAATGTCTAGCAGCCCCTTCAACTAGTTTTTAAATATTATTACCAACAATATCTATCAGCAACCATACCATAATAGTAATTCAAATTCAACTAAAACTCGTAAACTAAATACACGTCAATATTTTATTGGATATACTAGTGTGCTCAATGAATATAATTGGTAAATTATATTTATTCAGTACTTTACTATGTCAACAATAAATTATTGAAAGTCTAATCATAATTACATGACCCATTTGGTCATGCGGCTGTGATTGGGCGGGGCTTATTGACAACGAAAGTAACCTCGGAATGTGCAGCTAGGTCTCTGTCATTCTGAAATGGGTTTCTGGAATTTCAATAGAGCTAACACCTCCAGCACCCGCAATTGAATAATTTTGATCTTATAGATTAAGATTGACTCTTTTGCATAACATACCTGCCAGCTCAGGGGGTCGTTGGATGGAACACACACACACACACACACACACACACTGTGGCATCGTCGAAAGCTTGGACAAAAAAAATCCTCGACACTGTTGTGGCTCAATGATCAAGCTCTAAAGTGAACGCTCAGTAAATCCAACAAAACAATATTGAATTTGATGCCCGTTGGATCGCGATAAACGATATGAATGAATAAAATTTTATTACAAACACATGATTTTTTCTAACTACGAACACAAACCGCCAGAGCAGTGAAAAAAATGCTTCTTATCATAAATTCATATCACGGAGAAAAAGGTTTTTCTCCTAGGTATATTAAGGGAATTTCACTCAATATCATGTCATCAATCTATCATACGCTAACTTACCATGATGCTAGTTTCCTGTGGGATCCTGCCAGGTCCATACTGGTCTCACACTTACGTTTTTTTTGTTATTTTTGCTGATAAACACGGATGAACACTATATTATTCAAGTATCACACAACCAATCATAAAAATACAGTTAAATTTGCTAAATTTATAGTTCAATACCTAGAATCAACCATACATTTGTTGTTGAATCTATCATAATTACAGTTGAATCAATTATACCAGTACAGATTAGTCTATCATATCTATAGTGAAATGTTAAAGGTCAACCAGAAATGTACAGTTGCATCTGTTATATTTATAAATGAATAACTAAAATCAACCTTACATTTGTAGTTGAATCAATCATATTTAAAGTTGAATCAATTATACCACTACAACTGAATCTACCGTATTTATAGTTAAATGTGAGACGCAACCAGGAATCTTTTATATTTATAGTTGAATGCCTAAAATCAATTGTACAATTGTAGTTGAATCTATTAAATTCACGATCGATTCAAATATACCATTACAGTTGAAACCATTATATTCATATTTGATTGCGTACAGTTAATCATCAGTGTGTAGTTGAGGCTATTATATTGATAGTTGGATGCGGAAAAATCAACTGCGCTTTTATGATTGGTATAACCAGCTGGAATAATTAGAGCTACTGTGATTGTTTTTCTTCGTGTATACGTACACATATTCGATGTAATATTTCATAGCATCAGTATGAGGTTGCCAGAATTTATTCAGCACGGGTCCGAGCCTGACAAATCCGGGCTATTTTATCTAAAAACCTGCAAAATCTAGGCACTTGATTTTAGAATGACGAAATCCGGGCAATATCAAGATAAATTTGATCGAAATTCAGAAATTTCTCAACACAAATAAAGAAAAATCAGATAAAAAAAAAATTCATCATCAGGAGTTTTTAACTCTTATTTTTGGCTTTTAAAAAACTTCTCATGCTTATTTTAATAAAAACTGCTCAAAAAATATCGTTTTGGACGCATACATAAAAAATTTTACAACACAATTTGTTTTTTTTTTTTTTGCTTGCTTGGCAAATAAAGTGAATCTATCCGGGCAAGATCCGGGATTTTTTCACTGGAATCCCGACTGCCTCTATCAAATTGTGTAGGGGAGAGTGGGGTATCGTAGGCCATGGGGAAACGTAGGCCACTTTTAATATCTCAGATGTGTGTTGAGAAAAAAATCTCAAACCAATTGTCATCGTCGTCGCTTTGCTTGGGTACATATTTCTAAATGTTGTTGACTGGAATACGCAGCATATGCATCTTTTATTTATCAAGCAAAAAAAAGTTAGAAAAATTTACTTACATAATTAAAAAAACACCCGCTTATTTCATAGATGGAGAACCTAAAGTGCATAGCAAAAATATGCTCATACGCTTATGATCTTAGTTTTGACATGATCTTTCACGTGGAAAAGGAATTTTTGATGAAACATCAATAAGTCACACAAACGCAACCAATTTGCAAATCATAGCTTGTGGGGAATCGTAGGCCACACATCTTGAATCACCTATATTTTAATGTTTTTATACACATTCAGAACTTAAAATACGTTTTTCCTATCTGTAAAGTTTTCGTATGCCAAATAAAGAGTAATGAAAAATATTTTGTCCATCCTATATAAGAAATTTTGCCAAAACGTTCGCAAGCCAGGTTTTGGAATCTATGCGATCATACACAGCTCTCTTTTTCATTTCATCATCTGAAATTGCTTTAAAATAACGAAATGAATTAGGAAATCACAGTTTTGGTTAAACTTATAAACTTCGCATGTTATTTTGTCAATTTGGATTTGGTGGCCCACGATTCCCCACCATTTTTCAAAATCCAAAAAATATTGCTTTTTTTCAAACAGTCAGAATTTGGGGAAAATAACTTATTAAAAATTTAAAAAAAATACCTTATGATACCTTGAAAATGTAGAAAACCATACCATTTTTTATTTTCATTTTATCTTTCATAATAAAGAAGTTATGAAACAACGAAAAAAAGTGGCCCATGAATCCCCACTCTCCCATTTTTTTTCCCTGTAGGGGAGAGCCCACTGCGACCAGTAGATGATCTATTGTGGTGTTTACCCCGCGTTACTATATGCTGTCAGATTCACCTGCACTATTGATTGGAGTGACAGTTGATTGCTGACTAAGCATTATATCCCAATCGGGTATGATATCAAAGATGTATGATATAACCTTCTTAGGGCTGATATGCAACCATATGTCTTGTGCGCTTATTAACTTTGCCCCAAGTACACGCTCTCTCCTATTTAGGAGGGCGCAGCAGTTGCATAGAAGATGCTCTGCAGTTTCTTTTTCCAACCCGCAGAACCGACAATCATCGTTCAGAATTATGTTTATCCTTTTGAGATGCTGTTTTGTTGGACAATGTCCGGTCAAGAGACCTGTGTAAGTACTTAATTCGTGCTTACTTAAGTTCAACATATTCAACACTCTCCCATACTAAATATCCTGGCAAACTCGAAAAAAAAACCGGCAATCTGGCAACCTTACACATACTGTCTGCATTCCCCTAAGTAACGGTTTCCTTTTGACCCTTATCCGTCCCAGAAATTTTAACCCGTTACAGTACTTGAAGTGTCAATTTGAAACTCCTGACTTAAAACAATATACCTCTCTTGTTTCCCAACAGATTACATACAGTTTTGGAAACCTCGTACCATAACTCAAATGTATTTCTAAGACAAAATTTAGCTACAACACTTAAGTTTTCCGTTATTAAAAGTCCAAGAAAAAAATCCGAAGGATCCGCTACGGAATCCTCAAAAAAATTTTACTAAATGTTCTAGAAAGCTGAAGTTGGAAGCAATAAGTTGTATAAAACGATATATTTGATTTTGATTGTTTTTTAGATCATGACCATAAGAACGTAAAAAAGTGGTGTAAAACTGTACATTTCAATCAATGAATAGTCATAATTGTTTAAGTCACACCAGATCAATTTAGAAAAACCCGTTTAAATACCCTTAACAGTGTGATGTAGCTTTTTTTACAGCCTGTCAACTATATTTGGATACAACTGACACAAAATTATAAACAAATGATAGTTTTATAAATTATAAAATAATGATTTTCGAAAGCATTTAATTAAAAATGAATTTAAGAAATCAAGATACACAAATTTTTAAAGGATAAACGTTTCATATGTTATTTATTATGTTCATAATGTTATTTGCAACTATTTGGGGATTTAAGAATGACTAGATTCTGGAATATCTTGTATGATTCCGTTTCTTTAACATTATAATCACACTCAAATTACTTTTTCTGAAGTCCCAGTGACTTTGAAATGGAATGGTAACAAAAATTAAGAATAAAATAAAAAAAAACGCCTTTACTCTTGTTTGAAATAATTCAACCTTTTAGTTTTTCTCAATTTTGTCAATTTTGTCAATTTTGTCAATTTTTTCAATTTTGTCAATTTTGTCAATTTTGTCAACTTAGTCAATTTTGTCAACTTAGTCAATTTTGTCAATTTTGTCAATTTTGTCAATTTTGTCAATTTTGTCAATTTTGTCAATTTTGTCAATTTTGTCAATTTTGTCAATTTTGTCAATTTTGTCAATTTTGTCAATTTTGTCAATTTTGTCAATTTTGTCAATTTTGTCAATTTTGTCAATTTTGTCAATTTTGTCAATTTTGTCAATTTTGTCAATTTTGTCAATTTTGTCAATTTTGTCAATTTTGTCAATTTTGTCAATTTTGTCAATTTTGTCAATTTTGTCAATTTTGTCAATTTTGTCAATTTTGTCAATTTTGTCAATTTTGTCAATTTTGTCAATTTTGTCAATTTTGTCAATTTTGTCAATTTTGTCAATTTTGTCACTTTTGTCAATTTTGTCAATTTTGTCAATTTTGTCAATTTTGTCAATTTTGTCAATTTTGTCAATTTTGTCAATTTTGTCAATTTTGTCAATTTTGTCAATTTTGTCAATTTTGTCAATTTTGTCAATTTTGTCAACTTTGTCAATTTTGTCAATTTTGTCAATTTTGTCAATTTTGTCAATTTTGTCAATTTTGTCAATTTTGTCAATTTTGTCAATTTTGTCAATTTTGTCAATTTTGTCAATTTTGTCAATTTTGTCAATTTTGTCAATTTTGTCAATTTTGTCAATTTTGTCAATTTTGTCAATTTTGTCAATTTTGTCAATTTTGTCAATTTTGTCAATTTTGTCAATTTTGTCAATTTTGTCAATTTTGTCAATTTTGTCAATTTTGTCAATTTTGTCAATTTTGTCAATTTTGTCAATTAACAATATGGTCATTTCGAACGATTTTGTCAGATTTTTTTAGCTATCATGTTTTGTCATTTTTTTCATTCTTGAATTTTGTCATTTTTTCAATTTTGTCATTATTGTCTTTTCGTAAAATTTGTCATTTTTGTAAAATTTGTCAATTTTGTAAATTTTGTCAATTTTGACGATTTTGCTTTCAATCACCTTTTTGTCAATTTAATCAATTTTGTCTGTTGCCAATTTGAAGGTTTTGTCTGAAATCAATGGAGTATTTGAACTGCTTATTGTAGTGGAAAAGGATTTAAAATTGTTTATATTTGTTATAGATTTATTCAAGTGTTTCACGTTGATTGATAAAATGTTTGAAATAAAACTGCATGTTTTAGAAGGCTGATCTCAAACTTTTGGTCGATAACTTAAGTAGCTATTTGATATATTTTAAATACATTGCATAGTTTTTGCACAAAATTAAACAAATGTGTTTCGATAACAAATACGATAACGAAATTCGACTTCTACTCGTTTAGCCCTTTGACTCAATACCCACCCATATTGTGGATGTTTCATGAGATTGTCAGTCATTTAAAGCTTTGAAAAGAGAACCGAAAGCTGCCACTTTGAAATTCATGATGGCCTCAAGCAACATTTTTTTTTCTTCTACTTACTAAATATTTGGGCCCTTTTACTTAACCTTCCAAAGCCGTTCGCTAAATATCCGTTCCGGGAAAATATGAGTTGTAATTTGATTTCGTTCTCCTGGCTGTAAATGTTAACCGATTTTGATGATATTATATTCATTGTGTAGGTAATTTATTCTAATTACTCAACATTTCAAAATAAAGTCGATATGTATTACCAGGTTTTCAGAAACTGGTTCAAAAAGTTAAAAGTCCGAAAAATCAATTTTATTTTTAAAATACTCATAACTTCTGACAGCTTTTCTGTATTTAATTATTTTATTGATGTTTGAAATTGTCAAGAATCCATCTATCCGACAATGTATAGATATGTTGGGGTCCAATGAAAGTTTTTACCGCTATGACAGATCTTCCGTAGAAAAGAGTCTTACTTTAAAAAAACGACATCCAGTTTTGGCTTTGCTTAGCTGTTTTTCATTTCTCAATGAACCTATTTTAAAAACTCTAATTTTAGTTTTTTGGCGTTAATTTGATCATTATTTTCATAGAACATACTTGGTCTGTCAAAGTTACCAGTTCATCAGTATATTGGAATGATGATAAAGATGTTTGAAATGTGCGCTTCGGGTCATATTGACCCGAACGGCTTTGGAGGGTTAATACTCACATTGTACAGATAGTCATACCAGTCCCGGTGATTTGAAGTATTTCGAAGATTTTTACATGTTTTTTATTTAACTGAAATATAAAACACATGACTTATCAAAAATGTGTAAAAATGGAAATGCAAAATTAATCGAATGCAGTTTAAAGTAAAGAAAAACCTTTGCTATTAAATCAAAATTTATAATTTTTTTCACCTACACTATATTTTCTCTGAGGGCATCATTTCAATAAAAAAGATCTTAATACGAATAAATAGTGTCCAAAACAGCCGCACGTTGCCGACCTCTGATGGTTAGGTAACACACGCACCGGGCAGAAAATATTGTTGTTCTTGTTCCAATCTATCGAACCGGAAGCCGGATTCCGAAAGATGGGCGAACGGATGGTTTTGTTGACTTCTCCGGGGGGAAACACAGGAAGTGCGTAGAATTAAGGAAAAGGACGAAAGGGCAAGACAGTTGTGCCCTCGAACTCTCCAATTCGCTGGGTCGAGAACGAGAAGATCAAACGGCCGGACAAGAAAAGCTGTTAATTGCTCTGGGCATCATCTGGGATTTGCCTACGGATGGATAAATTTCACTGGACCCAGACCCAGACCTGGCACAGGATTTTGGGGCAGGCGAAATTCGAAACCGGGAAAACTATGCTCCGAAGACATATGGGCCGGAGATACCGGACCGAGATTCCTTCCGCTTTCGCTCCTTCCGGCCATTTTGTGAATGGGTGTGGGAGTTGACTGTTCTATGGATTCGGTCGACTGACTGCCTGGTATTGTTGGTTTGGTTGTTGTCTAGTTCGGACAGATGGAGTCCGATGACTTTACAACAGAATGGGAGTTGTTGTGCAAGATTCCGTCATTCAATTTAAATGCAAATTTTATGTACATTCCTGATGTTTCATTTCCTAATTGCAGCAGCAGCAGCTTCTCTCTGTTGTTCAGTGTTCGTTCAGGCTGGGCGCTGAATATTCATTCACGAGCCTTCCATTGCTCGAGTGCCATTGCCCATTGTTGAGGTGCTGCTTGAAATGATTCAATTTGTAATGACCTTGCATTACAATGTGTTTGCTTTATCGCTTAATGATTCATTCTCCCGGGACGTCGTAAAGTATTTGTCGGTGTCTCTCTTTCAGTACTTCGAATATGTTTTGCAATTTAACTTGATAACCTTAGCCATAAACATCATATCATAATAGTCTTATTAATATAAAACTTTACTTAAGTGAGATCATTTTTATTGGTAAAAATGTTAAACGAAGCTTTTCGATAAATGATGAGAAAAATTTGAAACTCAAGACAGATTTTAAACCAAATCTTTCATATTTTTTAGTGCTTTAGTCAGTGATTTCCAAAGTGGTCACTAAATACCACTCCTGGGGGGGCGTTGCTGTTATTGAGCACAAATATCAACACAATTTTCGCTTAGGGGAGCAAATCCAGCTCGGTGTATTTTTTTGGACCTTTCAAAAAAAAAATGGCATCTCTGAAAATTAGCCATATTATAGAGGAGACTCTCTGATCAGGAGGACCAGAACAGCTTTTTTTAAGATTTTCGAACAATAATTTGCGAGGAAAATTTTGAAATTACCAAAAAAAAAATTATCAAAGGTTAATTTATTCTATGTATATGATTATTTCTACCAATGACAGAATGTAGTTTAAAATTGGGTGAAGAAAAATACAACTCCATTTTTTTTTTATTTAATTGTTGCTTTCTGGAAAAACCAGAAAATTGATTATCTAACTCGATTTTTATAGGTTCCAGAAATGTGATGAGGCTCTTTTTGCTAGCAAATATTTTTTTCAGGAATAAAAAAAGCAATACTGAGTATTTGATAATCCTCACTTTCTTCTAAGCGGTGTGTAGTCTTCATTAAATCAAAGTTTTGATTCAACAAAGGCAACATGAGTCTTAAATTCTATTTTCTTTTTAGGTTTTATTTTTGACACTTTACCATCATTATGGCATTCGTGACTAATCTTAAATTCTATATTTTTTTTTCCAAAAACCACACCCATTGGTATCCAAACTACAAATAAATCGTGCTTGGGAAAAATTTATTGTTAAATGTTTGTAAACTTTCTCACCTCAACTATAAACAACATTCTGTCCTCGATAGAAATAATCATGAAGACAAGGCCTTGCGTATGGGAAGGGGCTAGGGGCTTAACCCTCCACCACCCCCTCGCCCATTACTCTTGGATATTTTTTCCAAGTATCGGAAATATCTTGATCTTAAAAAGTGTTTAAAAATGAATGCTCACAAGCAAGTCGAAATTTAGTCGTAAATCACCCCAGGCATGAGACGTCTTTAGAATGGGTTTTTATTATGAAATGTAAATTAACAAGTTAAGAGTTTGAACCCAATCATTTTAACTTCAAAATGAATTCAACAAAAATAAATTTTATACATCCACAAGTGGGGAGCCATGTATCAGGTGCTTACCAATCACAATATGGTCATTATAATTAGCAAAACAAAATCTTAAACCAAGTATCCTCTAAGAACTATGCTCGAAAAAAATGCAACACTTTGTTTTGTGAATAACTTAAAAATTCATGAATGTAAATTGATGAAATTTTCAGCGAAGTTACCTGTTAATGTTTTGTTTACAGGTGCAATTTTTTGAGATATTCTGGCGAGTGGTTTTGAGATGAATCCATCGTCAAATGAAGATTTTTTTTTGGCTATACGTGCGCCATCTATAATGCATAAAATGAACCATCATTTTCTCAAATCAAGGTTATTTTTGGTTAAATTTTCTTTTTTTCTATAGTTTGATCTTCAAAATAATTCAAAATTTTGAATTTGATCAAAATTATAACAAATTTAGTCGATTCTCTCCCTTCTGCAAGGGAACAACATATTTGACTTTTTACCACTCTACCACCGTTTTTGCGTAATGGGACGATTCCAGATCCAATTTCAACAAATTATGAACTTTGTGGGACCTAATTAAGTGCTTTGCAGGTAAAATGATCGCATTTGGAGGCAGACTTTTTTGAATTTTTATTATTCGCCGTGCCAATCGTTATGGAAGAATGAGTGGTTTGGAAGTAAGGCAGATCGTTAGTCCTTTACTTTAAATTTGTCATTTTCTTCATTGTTTTTTTTCTTTCTAGAAAATACAAACAAGACTTGCAAACAAAAAGTTTCTGGTTGGAAACATGCCAGGTGACTGCTAAAGAGTTCCATTTTTCAAAATATTTTCGGACAAGCAGTCCAAACATTTTGCGCACGATTTGATCACCAAATTTTGTTTGTTTTACTGGTGGGCAGCTTTTCTATCTCTTACAAAAGTAGTCATGTATCTATCTATTTATTAATATTTTCGGATGAATCTTGAAATAACCTTCACATTCCTCTCACTTTATGGAATCATTTTAGCTCACTATTGGATACATGGTAAACAATTTACCATGTGAACTTTGGTCAAATAGTTGATTTTCAGCTGTTTTGGGTCATCTTTTGAGACTTTCCTGAATTTTTCCTGCCCAAAAAATTTGTCAATGAGTTTCAATAATGGACGCTGTTTAAAAAAAACCACTTGA
This sequence comes from Uranotaenia lowii, assembly GCF_029784155.1. Taxonomy (NCBI): domain Eukaryota; kingdom Metazoa; phylum Arthropoda; class Insecta; order Diptera; family Culicidae; genus Uranotaenia; species Uranotaenia lowii. The sequence goes on along the minus strand of NC_073693.1, from coordinate 303,099,758 downwards.
CAGATTGTCACCAAATTTTGTATACGTTCACAATAGATTACTAGGTAGCTTCACTGAAAATTTCATCAATTTCATACCTTGCACTTAAAAATTGTTTTCCAATCAAAGTGTTGCATTTCTTTCGAATACACTCCTTTCTTAATTACTACAAAATTTGATAATCTAACAGTAAATCGTGCTAATATAATTTTTTTTAAAGAAACCAATTGAGGCCTTAATTTTATTTTGAGATTTTTGATTTCTCAATGCTTGACATCACATTCAAAAACGTTTTGATATATTTTGCAAAGCCACAAAATTGACATCTTTCAAAGGTGCAAAGAATTATAAAGCTAATTTTGATTAATTAAGGCGCCCTGGATAAAATTGGCATTTTTCTATCCCCTTTTGTTTATAAAAAATCTTTTTTCAGTTATGTTGGAAATACTTGTAATGATTTCTTTTCAAATTTTTGAAAACCGTATAATTTAACTATTTTTGATGATGCATAATCATTAGAGTGCCCCAAATGACCCGACTTTTAAAAAAGTTATGCGCTGCAGGCTAAAATTGATCCTTGGCCTAGTACAAGATCTCATGCCAAATTTGGGCCAGAACGGATCACGAGAAGAGGTCGCTCAACGAGCCTGAAATTTGTATGGGATTTCGAGACATTTTGTTCAGGAGAAACTTGAAAAACCAGTTTTTCATCAATAACTTTGGTTTTCGTCTGCCGATTTCTTTCAAAAACGGGTTTTCCTAAAGCCTAAGTTATGAAAAATATTTCATCCGAAGACTGCATTTTGATAAGAGTTAAGATAAAAAAGTTATTAAGCTTCAAAAATGGGCTTACTTTTTTAACGGTGGTATTCAGCACTGTTAATGAGGCGTCAATATGTTCGACCGCCTCGACTCATTAACAGTGAAGAATACCATCCTGAAAAAAAGTTAGACCATTTTTGAAGCCTAATAACTTTCTTATTTTAACTCTAATTGAAATGCAGTCTTCCGATGAAATATTTTTCATTGTTTAGGCTTTCAGCAAAACCGTTTTTGAAAGAAATCGGCAGACGGGAACCAAAGTTATTGATGAAAAACTGGTTTTTTATGTTTCTCCCAAACAAAATGTCTCGAAATCCGATACAAACTTCAGGCTCGTTGAGTGACCCCTTCCCGTGATCCGATCTGGCCCAAATTTGCCATGAGATCTTGTACTAGGATTGAGATCAATTTCAGCCTACAGCGCATAACATTTCACAGGTTTTTAATTTCCCATACAAATTTGGGGCAGTCTAATAATCATCATTTAAATATTATCCATTTATTGAATAAAATTGATGTTTTAAACAAATTCAGGATCGGATATTTTTCATTATCGCATAATTGTTATTTTAAATGTTATTAATAATTGATTTTACTCAAAACTGATACATTTTTAAACTCTGTATCACCGAAACTAAATGTGATAAGTTGGGTGCTCTTACTTTGGACCTAGAGACTACTTTAGAACTAAAATGCCGAAAATCAGAAATAACTCATTTCGTTTGCCTAGATTCAAGACACTCCTTTGCAAAAAATGATTTTTATTATTCCTTTATGTCCACGAGTTCGAGCCCAAGAGCAAACATCGAACACAGTTGTACCGGATAAGTTTTTCAATAACGATCCGCCAACTGCAACGTTGATAAAGTCGCGAATGCCATAATGATGGTAAAACGACTATAATCGAAACAAAAAAAAAAAATAAATTATTCCTTTATCATATCATGCCGCTATTTGCCATATACAGTTATTGTAATAAAATTTTCAACGTTTTAAAAAACTACTTTTTCTTTAGTGGTGAAATCGACAGCTCACTAAGTGGGAAGCATTTCGATAAATCAGAGAAATTAAGAATAAATCACATTATTTAACAGCTCAAGCTTAATTTTTAAAGGAAAACTACTATTGCTATGGTGAAAATGAACTACACTATCTATTTTTCCTTAAATAATAGAAAATCATAGGAAAACCCGCTTTAAAGGAACAGGTCCTAAAACAGGACACTTTTGACAACGATATTCCATTTTTAGACCTGGCATCATTTTTGTAATGCTTACCAATGAATTATGGTGCAAATTTTCAAAAGCGTTTCCAACATTTTTGTCAGATTTAGGTAAATATGCTACAAGTAAACACAATAAACCTTCAAACTGTTGTGCTACTGAGAAATCTGCTGATGAAGAAAATGTTTGAGATATTCATTACAGAAATTGAGGAGTTTATTTGAATTGTTAATACTCCCATATGTTGGATCATGGTGTGTTTTTATTTAAAATAAAAAACTTAATTAGATTTTTTATGTTTTTTTTACTGGCATTTTAAATCTAGATCCTATGAAGGGTACAAGTCCAGTACCAAAATAGGAACAGTAGGTTCAAAATAGGAAATTTGAATCATTCATAATTTTTTAAATATATCAAAAACGGAAAAAAACAAAGATGTAAATTATCATTGAAACTTGCAGATTAGACCATAAACTATGAATGGGTTTTCTAGAAACCACAAAGCACCCGCCCATTTATAAGAAAAAACACGGGTTTAAATAAATCGCTTGTTAAAGGGTCCAAAGTAGGGCAACTAAATTTAGTTTAAATTTGACAAAATATTTGGATTCAGGACGCTTACATTTACAAAATCAATCATCTGTTATCTTATTTTAATCGCCGCTGGGATATATTCTTATTTAATTTTTGGCATTTCGGCGAGTTGTGAAAATTCAAGGTAGAATATTTAGAAAGAACATGAAAGTATTATAGGTGGAAAGATCAAAGCTAGAGCGCTTTGGGTAGAAGAAATTGAATAGTTGGTGAAAATGTGAGCAGGGCTTTTGTTGTGTGAACAGCTTTTTAACTACTTGCGTGATTCTTTGCCGCGCGCCGTTTCAATGTTGATAGGAAGCGATGAAGAAACCCATCGCATTCCTACCCACATTGAAACACGGACGGGTCGAACACGCAAGTAGTTAAAAAGCTGTTCACACAACAAAAGCCTGTAGCGGTCGCACCTTTTCAAATTTTAATTTTGTCGAACCGTGCAAAATGCATCGGTTCTGCCATTTGTATGCAAGAGGTACGGATCGGTCCGATGCCTTTATCGAGACTTGCATCGAAGGTTGAATTCCAGAGCTTTTTCTTTCAAGGCTAATCCATAAAGCTTTGCGAGGGGGTGGGAAAGAAATAGAAAGGCCCGAATCACGATTGAAAAACGAGCGACGAACTGAGATCGCCAAAATCCCGAAGAATTTGAAAATATTACTCGGGATTAACGTACTTCCGCCTAAGGTCAACGCCCGAGATTGCTTTCCCTGATCTGAGGGTTCATACTGCAGTCACTTCGATCTGGTTAGTGAACGCGAATGGAAGTACGCTTCTATCGCGACCCGTTTACTTTATTCCTTTTGAGTGAAAAGGTACCATTGGTGATGTGATGTCTGAATTTTAAGATTAATTTGCTTTCCTTTTTGTGTAGCTCGCTGTTAAAGCTACACCTAGAAATTAGGGCCGAAATCGTGCGTGCAAATCTGAAAATAGATATCAGGTAAAGCGTGCTTAAATAACCGTGCCCGTGCAAGTGCGAGTGCTAATTTTTGTGCCAAACAGGCAACCGATTTCGCCAACAGCATTCCCGACAACGTGCGCCCTAATCCGACCAGATCACCCCGAGTGTCACAGCGAGCCTGCCTGCCACCTGAACGGAAACCGGTTCACAAACCACGCCGTTTTCCCTGACCCGAACATCACGTTTCCCACCAAGACAACCCCCCCGGTTGGAACGGACATCCGGCGGGCCCCACCCGTGTCGGATTGGCCGCCTCGTGCTTTTTTAAAATCCGATGCTAATAGGAGCACAGCACCAATAGCAGCAAATACAGACAACGAGTCTGGCGAGATCGACGACGTCATCAGCTCCCGACGGACGGTTGAGCAATACCACAGCATTCGACGACAGCAGGTTTGATCCACATACACTAACTCGGTGAGTCAATCCTATCATTCTCTGTTTCTCTTATTCGTCATCCAGAGCGTCGTCCATAGCCGACGGAAAATTGAAATTGTTGGCAAAATAATATGCGTTAATCGCATTTTACAATTTACGTTGTTTTACGAATTTTATGTTCGACATTAAAACATAAATTCGTCTAAGTCGTGACGGATTCTATTGAACTTCGTCCGACCCCTTGAATTTTAGCGGTACCGCAATCGTTCGCAGCCTCTGAACGCGATCGATGGCCCAAGCACTGCACGGTTGATAGTAGTAGTTAGAATATGCACGCACCGGTAGGAGATTAGAGTAGGAATTGTATATAGTAGTGTAAGACAAAAATTGTACTGAATGAAATGCGCAAAATGATCAACTGAACACTGAATTATACACAACCCAAAACCAATCCTGTAAATATGAAGTACCCCGTTTCACTACTCTAGTTGTTATTCCTTTCAAATACACTATTGCTATGGAATTAATATAATGTATTTTTGAATCCTACCAGAAGTATTTTAATTGGAGATTTTGGAGATCACATTGCTACGCGAACCGTTTAGACGTTAGATTTGAATTTTCTTTTAGCGCCTTCCATGACCGTTCGCCCTCTGGTGGTGAGTAGATTGTAGTCCAGTGATGCGAAATTCAGGTATGAGCGATCTCGTACCGAGGAATCTTTATGCTTTCTTTTAGGTTTTGTTAATTTCTTTGAGTGTGACCGAGAAATTCTCGAGTTTTTCGATTGCGGATTCGGTGAAGCCACTAGTTCGATCCTTTATCCGATCGGGTAAAATCTTTATGGACTCGCCTTGAAGGGAGTCTCAGCCGGGCGATTCAACCTTGGTGTGCTGTCCCTATTCTAGGGTGGCGCATAAGCAGCACGCTTGTGTCGGACCGAACTGTGCTGGCTACAAATTGGCGCCCAACGAAAAGGTTCCGAATTTCTTGCGAATTCTTAGGAACGAGCTTCTAGTTCATTTTTTTTTTCTGCAGATCTTTTAACTGCATGGTTGGGTTTTGGACAATTTCGATTGAATTTTTTTTTTGATGGACTTGTTTTCTTAAGTTGTAATTTCGGAGAATATTTATTCCTATGTACACTTAGGGCTTAGTTGCTTCTAGAAACATTGATTTCTATGGTTCATTATTAATGATTCTGTTTGATTCACGATTGCGTATGAATAAGTCATACTGATTTGCGTATAGTCTAAAACTATACAGTTGAACTGTTTTCACAGTTGTTCTATTACAAGATCGCTTTTAAATATTTCGGAGTAGGAAAATAAAAGGAAATTTGTCTAGTTTTTTTTTCTTTGTGTTTTATTTAAAATCTTATTTTATTACTTTTTCTATTTTTTTTTTCATTATTATTTTATTTATTTATTTTTTCATTATTAGAATATAAGTTTTTTTTTTCTTATCTTATATTCTTAAAGTTTTTATTATTTACATTTTTTCAATTTTTTTTGGCTAATTTGAAATACATTATCCGTTAAAATGGAAAGTTTCCCGCGAGTCGATCACTTAACAAGTGACGAGGTTAACTACGAATTAACGATCCGTGGTGAAGTGAAAGCATTAGAAAGTAACTGGGATGAAAAGTGCAGACTGTTGAGAAGATTGTTCCAAGAAGACAGTAAGGAGAATCGGGATTATGAATGTCTGAGATATGTCTCTCGCGCCTCAAGCACTATTTGCAGCGGACCCTTAGGAGCCGTGCACCGGATCAAGCAGCCAAAGACATGGTTAGGGAACTAGCAAACGATATCAGGTCAATTCTTAGCAAATATCGTCAATCCAAGACCAAGAAACTCACATCAGAGAATGAGTCGGACATGGATTCGCAGAGGTCGCAACGAACGCTGCCTATTACTTCATCAAGCCGAAATTTACCACCGAGAAGTTACCACGACGCAGTAACGGTTACTTCAGTTCAGCAGATGGTCCCACCTACAAATCCTCCTCTCATACCAGTAATGGCTACTATGGGAACGACTACAGGGATGAGCACACAGCATTCACTTGGGAATGTCTCTGTGCCTCAGACCTATAGTTCGCCTCAAGTAGTTCCGTTTCCAATATCGGTCCCGAACTACTACACAGCACCTTCAGTTTGGCCCTTAGGACAGTTTCATACTCCACCAGTCAACACGGTTTGTTCTCAAACACCGGCACCATACACAGGAGCCATCCCGAAGCAGAATCTGGATCGAAGCAAAAGCGGAAATGAACTCGAGACGGCGGCATTAGTTAAACGCATAGCGGAACTCGAAGAACAACTACTGCAAATGTGGAACAATCAACCTGGGAATCCTACGAAAACGCATAAAAGAGAGGACAGATCACCTGAGATGCGAAAACTTAAAGCAACCAATGGTCCACCAGTCGGAAGCAGCCAGCGTCAGGGATTTCAACCGAAAAGACGAAATAATTCCATCAATTCAGAGGAAGAATGCGACGGCAAACAGCGGACTTCAAGCAAGCATGTCAGGACACCACAGCGCTCACATCGTCATCGACAATTTCGAGACCGACATATGGAAACTGACAGCGAGGACGAATTCCAGCCACGGCACCAGGACAGTCAACGGTTCAGAAGAGGGAGGAACGACCAATACCCACGAGATGACGGTTCATCAGAAGACGAGGGATCTAGAATCTCGCGAAACCGACAACCACAACGAGTCATTAATGACGCGGAGATTCAAAATGCTGATAGGCGGATGGAGAAATGGCATCTGACCTTCGATGGGGATTCGCGGCACTGTTCACTTGAGGATTTTCTCCATAAAGTTCGTAGGTTGGCGAAAATGGACCGGATTGCAGATGATGTATTACTGCAACGTGTTCACACCATACTTCGTAAGGAACCATATGATTGGTACCTATGCTACGCCGACGAATTTTACAGCTGGGATGAATTCGAAGAAGGCATCAAGTATATGTACGGCAATCCATCTAAGGACCAGGGAACCAAGCAAAAAATTAACGAAAGGAAACAGTTGAGAAGCGAGACGTTTCTTACGTTTAAAATGGAAATTGAACGTATGAATAAAACTCTCTCCGATCCGTTTAGTCAACGTAGGTTATTTGAGGTGATCTATCAGAACATGCGTCCTCATTACAGGTCACGATTGTCCTGTAGGGTTGTTAAAGATCTGAACAGGCTAGAGTACTATGCTTACCGGATTGATGCCAACGATCCATTCTTCCAGAACCATCGAGAAGGACCAGGAAGAACGTCTAACGTACACCAGATACAGGCAGAAGAGAATTCGAACCCCACCTATTCGGAAGGTTCAGAGGAGGAAGAAGTTAATGCTATTTCCGGTAGGTTTCAGGATAGACGTCAACCATTTCAGCAAAGCAACAAGCGAAACCCCGCAGTACAGGACAAGTCTTCGACTTCAAAACCTCTGACAGGGACGGCAGGTGTTCTTTGCTGGAACTGCAGGAAATTAGGTCACTTTTGGAGGCAGTGCAAAGAGGAGAAGGTCATCTTCTGTTATATCTGTCGGCAATCCAGGGAAGACATCTACTTTCTGTGATAACCATCCACGCAAGGCACAGGCCGGGAAACTAAGGGTGGAATGTGAGGCAGGGAACGCTGACATTCCAGAAAAAAAATCGGTTCCCAAAGACGACGAGTTCGAAGATCCGTTTACTAGGGTTTTGTGAGGTGAGGGTTCAAACGGAAACCTGTCCACATGTCACTGTGTGGATTTTCCAAACAGAATACGACGCGCTTTTGGACTCTGGCGCAAGCCGTGAGCGTCACGAGCATTACCGACATTGCAGAGAGAAATGGTCTTAAACTGCACCCAAGTCCTCTAAAAGATAGTTACCGCAGATAAGACATCGCATGAATGCTTAGGGTTTGTTCAGCTTCCAGTCGAATTCAGGGGAACGACGAGAGTGATTCCAACGCTAGTTGTACCACAGATTTGCCAAAGGTTGATCTTGGGTTACAACTTTTGGAAACTATTTGGGATCCAACCTAATGATCGAGGGCAAAGAACGGTTTTGAACGAGTGGCAGTAGAGGACAGCGGGGAAAATAACATCGATCAGTCTCACCTTATGCCCAATAGAGACGTTACCATTGTTGCAGCAGACCGAGCCTGACGAAACGTTGGATATACCAGCCTTGGAAACTTCCGGAACCTTCGCTAACAACCCCCGAAACTATAGAAACCGAGCACGAGTTGACCAGGAAAGAACGAGCATTGCTGGTCGATACGATTCGTCAGTTCCCTGTGACAACGGAAAACCGTCTTGGTAGAACGACGAATGTTACAGCATGAGATCGTGTTAAAAGAGGATGCAAGACCGATAAGACAGCCACTATACCGATGTACACCAGCGATTCAGGCGGAGATGGATGCGGAGCTGGAACGATACAGGAAGATAGACGCCGATCGAGGAATGCAAGAGTGAATGGGCCAGCTCTTTGATACCCGTAAGAAAGTCCAACGGGGAAACTTCGCATTTGCCTAGATTCTCGGAAAATAAACGCTCTTACAAAGAAGGAATCTTACCCGATGAGGTCGATGAGTGAAATATTCCACAAACTAGGCAAAGCTAAATATTTCTCTGTCGTGGACTTAAAGGACGCGTATTTTCAAATACCGTTAAAGGAGGAGTCTAGAGACTTTACAGCATTCCGAACGAAGGTCAAAGGTTTGTGGAGGTTTAAGGTGTGCCCATTTGGCCCTTAACCAATGCACCAATTTTCGATGTGCAGGTTGATGGCACGAGTAATCGGTATCTTCGATCTTGAGCCCAACGTGTTCGTTTATTTAGACGATATCGTCATTGCAACGGAACACATTTAGCGAACACGTTAAATTACTTAAATTGGTAGCAGGAAAGATTGGCAGGAGCGAACCTTACAATATCCCTCGACAAGAGCCGTTTTTGCAGGAAGCAGGTAACGTACTTGGGATATCTGCTGACAGACCAAGGGATTTCAATCGACAACTCACGTATTGCACCAATACTGGACTATGCACGGCCTAGATGTGTGAAGGACATACGACGGCTCCTTGGACTTGCTGGGTTCTACCAACGGTTCATAAAGAACTACAGCAAGATAGTTGCACCCATATCAGACCTGTTGAAGAAGACGAAGGGGAAGTTTAGTTGGACGGAGGCAGCGGAACAGGCTTTCAATGAACTAAAAGGTGCCTTGGTTTCTGCCCCAATTCTGGGTAATCCAGATTTCAGCGTTCCATTTGCAATAGAGTCAGACGCCTCGGACAATGCGGTAGGAGCAGCGCTCGTTCAGGTTATCGAAGGAGAATCAAAAGTTGTAGCTTACTTTAGCAAAAAACTAAGCAGTACTCAACGGAAATACGCGGCGGTAGAGAAGGAGTGCCTCGGGGTCCTTCTGGCGATCGAGCATTTCCGCCACTACGTCGAAGGAACCCGATTCAAAGTGGTTACGGACGCAAAGAGCCTAACATGGTTGTTCACGATGGGGGTGGAGACGGGGAACGCCAAACTCTTAAGGTGGGCACTAAAAATCCAATCTTTCGATATCGAACTGGAGTACCGCAAAGGAAAGTGTAACGTGCTCGCGGATTGTCTATCTAGGTCAGTGGATGCCATTTCTGCCATACCTACAGACGAAGAACACCAACAACTCGCTTAGAAGATCGCCAAAGAACCCGCAAAGTACCCAGACTTTCAGGTGATTGATGGGGAAATAAGAAAATATGTCAAGTCGGAAGGGCGATTCGAAGATGTGCGTTTCCAATGGAAAATCTATCCACCGAAGAACCAACGGAAGACCATCATCGAGAGCATTCATGGGCAAGCTCATCTTGGAGTGGAAAAGACACTTGCGGCTCTTAAGGAGCGTTATTTTTGGCGACTGATGAGCTCGGAGACGAAACGGTTCTGCAAGTCCTGTCTGTTGTGCCAAACGAGTAAAGCAACGAATAAAAATACTACACCTCCAATGAGAACGCAGAAGAAAGTCGCAGAATTCCCGTGGCAGTTTCTGACAATGGACTACGTTGGTCCATTGCCAGCCTCTGGAAAGATGAGAAACACTTGTTTGCTGGTAGTAACGGATCTTTTCAGCAAATTTGTTATGGTACAACCTTTTCGGCAAGCTACCGCAGACTCTTTAGTACACTACGTCGAAAATTCTCTATTCTTGTTGTTCGGAATACCGGAAGTGGTATTGTCGGATAACGGTTCTCAATTTCTTTCGAAACAGTTTCAGAATCTACTGCAGAAGTACAACGTTACCCATTGGCGGACTCCGAACTACCACCCGCAGATCAACGATACGGAGAGGGTCAACCGCGTAATCACGACAGCGATTCGCGCGTCCATCAAAAAAGACCACAAGGAATGGGCTAACAACGTTCAAGCTATCGCTAATGCCGTCCGTAACTCGGTTCATGAAGCTACGCGTTATTCACCTTATTTCATCCTATTTGGGCGGAACAGGATTGCAGACGGAATGGAGTATCGCTATTTGAGGGACACCGGCACAGGAAATCGGCAATTGGAAACGGAAGAGAGGAGGAAGTTGTTCGAGGACGTTCACAAGAACTTGAAGCAGGCCTATCAAAAACACGCAAACTATTACAACCTACGCTCGAATGTGAATTGTCCGACTAATTCAGTGGGTGAAACAGTCCTTAAGAAGAACACGGAGCTTTCTGATAAGGGTAAGGGCTATTGCGGGAAGTTGGCTCCAAAATACATACAAGCTGTAGTAAAAAGGGTAGTTGGGAGCCACTGTTACGACCTAGAAACATTGGAGGGAAAAAAGATTGGTATATTCCATTGTAAATTCTTGAAAAAATTTTCAAACTAAGCAGTATTAGGGGTTTAGGAAATTTAATAATCAAGCTATGCATTTTTTTTAACAAAAAGGACTACGCACCATGATCATTCTACTCTGGTTGCTAAAAATATCGCACCTACTACGCAATGTTGGAATCCTACCACAAAAACTTTATTCTACTGTAGGAAACGTTGAAAGAGTTGGAGGTCGAGAAGTTTGGTCTAAATGTCCCAAAAAACTGAACCTGTTTCGAGATCTGTAGTAGTAAGTATAGCGTTCCCCTCGAATAGAAGCAAAAGCGAGTTCCACGGTGAAGCCGTGCGAATGATGACCTACTATCCAGAAACTCAGAGTCGCAATGACGTTGACGAGGAGTACGATTTATCGGAAACAAAGCGTGAGTTCGGCAGTGGGGAAACCCGAACGTTGATCGCATAAGACTCAGAAGTCTACGTAGAAAGTAGACAATGTTGAGCAACCCAAGTATATCGAGCTGGCTACAACAGATTGTCAAAGCAGTGGAAGCAATTATGGGATATGTAGACCTAATGACAAGGAAACAGAAGAGAGAAACAACAAACCGCCTAAATACAATTATAACGCCGAACGCGAAAAAAAAAAAATGGGAAATGAGAAGCAGGTACAAATCTGGCATTACGCAAATTTTCCCTAACCTGAACCTAACTATAATTACCTCTTCTCATTGTTTCTTTTTAGTTCTATTCGTTAGTTGATGTTAGTATGTAGTTCACAATCTTAACCTAGGATTAGAACTTATCTAGTGTGGTATTTTTTTACCCACTTACAGATTTTTTCTCTTCCCTTAGGTCTAAAGTTACATTGGGTCCTTATAAACTAACATCGAGTAACATTAAAACTAATTATATTTTGATTTTTATTTATTGTAGTATTATTATTATTTTTTATCAATTTTTTTTCTAAAATTTGCTTGATTTGTTTTTTTTTAATTATAATTTTATACAGTTAGAGTTTGGCTAAGTTTAGTTTTCGAATTTGTGGGAGATTGAGGGGGTAATAACTCTCCAATCAGGGTTAAAAAACGAACCAGCTTAGAGTCCCAGTATTCTGAAATATGCAGCAAGTTTGGAATTTGGCAACGCTGCTCTTTAAGATTATTTTGGGCAAATCGAATTTTTCCCGTCTTGTAGGCAACACGCCGGAAGCAGCTGGATGAACAAAGACGGTTTGGAATTGGCAGAAGCATCTGGGGCAGATTTAGAATTGTTGGAATTCCACACTTGGAGAAGCACCATACATCGAGCCAGACTTGCCTGGGTTGACCAAATGGATTTATGATGGATCCGGAATTTCAGGGTGATTTTAGTTTCGTCGACACACTTCGGAACAATCAGGAATAGCTCATCGTTCCACATTTCATAAAAAATCCTATCTGTCCAATTCTTCAGGAGGCACTGTAGTCGACAGCAGGTGGTTGTCGCTGTACGTCCAAATTATCTTGGGAAAATTTTGTCGATTCGACACGTCCTACGGATATCAATCGTGGGGTCGACTTGCGAATCGCAATCTGGCAGTTTCCATTTGAGGATTGTTAGTGGCGGTCAAAACATCATTAGTGCAGCGTACAATGTCTCCTGTTTTTCATCCGGAACGGATATTTCGTCCCAGCGGCAGAAAGTCTTCTTCGCCAGCAACAGCACCTAAAAAAAAAAAAAAAAACAATTAGTCAGTGTTTAAACACTTACCTCAGGATCGATAGCAGTTTCCTTATTGTGGTTATTTCCGGATCTGGATCGTTCTTCAATTCGGTCGAAATGGGATTCAGTACGGCCACTTTGGAACAGCAACATCAAAACAGCTCCCGAGTACCAGCACCTCCAGTCTGCACTTCGAGGAGAGACCATAACCAACATCATCTGTGGCAGTCAATATGGGGAGGGTGTTCCATCCTGTGGAGGTACCTAAAACAAACAAAAAGAAATTAGTAAGGGCAAAACAATTACTGGAGGAACGATATCTGGTTCCTTCTTGACATCACTTCCTTGTCCGGAACTTTTTTTCAACCAGGTCGGGTCGGATGTTCATGGTGCGGGTTGGATCATCGTCTGGGAGGCATCGATCAGAAACTCAGATCTCAAGAATCACATCTGGGGTACATTTAGCGAATTTTTGCTCCACTCCATCGGAAAGTTGGCTTATCGTCCTGGCTTTTCCTTTGCTGTTTCCAAGTAGCGTAACATCAGGATTAATAATCCGGAACATCCTGTGGTTGTACATGTCGGTACAAAAGTCTTCGCTGAACAAGGACCACTTCGCGGGGAGAACTCTACATGCAAGTCATCAGCATCCGAGATGGTGTCAAATTTGGCGCAGAGAGTTCCGTCTGGTCTACCGTTCGCACATCAGCCGCACCTAAAAACAAAACAAAAATCAGTGTCTGTTTGGAAAAACTTACTTTGGATCGATATCCGGTTCCTTAGTACGGCGAATTCCAGATCCGGAGCGTTCTTCAACCAGGTCGTTCGAGTTTCCGTTCGGTGTCGGAGGAACATCATTGTGGGAGCATCGTTGTTTACATCGCCTCCAGTTTGCACTCGGTTATTTTCACCTGAAAAAGAGAAGAAATGGATTATTCACTTACCTTGAACTAGTTAATGATTTCGCCGGTTAGTTGCAACATTTTGCATGATATTTGAGGGAAAGTTAAAGAGAAAATTACCTGTTTTTAAAAAGAAATTGATGAAGCACACGAAATACGCGACAAATTTTTCTTGTTTACTTTTGCTTTTGACGTTTCTTCGCTCGCGCGTATGATTGCTTGGTTTCGGTGTATGTGTTTTAGCTGTTCGGGACTAGGGGTGTACAGTTTTCTGTGCGCGTTAATTATTTGCGAAAAAGTTTTCGCATCTATCAGTTAATGATTGATTCGTGAACAAAGATGGTTCAGTTGACCGAAGTTAAGTTCGGGGTTGTGAAACACTTTGTTGAATCGCTGGATTTCTCACTTTAAGGATGGTGTCGTTAGCAAGTTAATTGACTGGCGTAGGCACACTGAAAGGGACTTCCGTAGTTTGAATGCGGTTTTAGAGAGAGGCGTTGGTATGTAACCAACTGATAAGATGACGGAGAAGAGTGCGATTTTTCCGAAACGAGTTATTTTTCCAAACTAATGATTGGAGTTTCGTTGTCGGGATTAATCTTTGGAGTTTGAGGAGGAATTATGTTAGGAAATTTGGCACTGAACTTTATCAAATCTTGTATTTGAGGTCGTTCGTGATCGAAGGACCAGTCAGAAGTTTGACAACTAACTGAGGAGTTTTCACGTTAGTTTTTATTTGTGGAACCAAGTAAATCAACACGAACGGGGGACGTTAAAAACGAAGGTATTTTTCCTTTGTTTGGTGAATTATTAAACAGTTTTTTTTTGTAAATAGTTAGGTTTAGTTTTTTTGATTTTGTACATAGTTGATGGATCTTAAAAAATTAAAATTTAGTAGTTTCCCTTACGAAAATTTGGTTTTACTCCGAAAACCAAATTTTCGTAAAACAAGTCCGGTGTTATGTAGCGGTCGCACCTTTTCAAATTTTAATTTTGTCGAACCGTGCAAAATGCATCGGTTCTGCCATTTGTATGCAAGAGGTACGGATCGGTCCGATGCCTTTATCGAGACTTGCATCGAAGGTTGAATTCCAGAGCTTTTTCTTTCAAGGCTAATCCATAAAGCTTTGCGAGGGGGTGGGAAAGAAATAGAAAGGCCCGAATCACGATTGAAAAACGAGCGACGAACTGAGATCGCCAAAATCCCGAAGAATTTGAAAAGATTACTCGGGATTAACGTACTTCCGCCTAAGGTCAACGCCCGAGATTGCTTTCCCTGATCTGAGGGTTCATACTGCAGTCACTTCGATCTGGTTAGTGAACGCGAATGGAAGTACGCTTCTATCGCGACCCGTTTACTTTATTCCTTTTGAGTGAAAAGGTACCATTGGTGATGTGATGTCTGAATTTTAAGATTAATTTGCTTTCCTTTTTGTGTAGCTCGCTGTTAAAGCTACACCTAGAAATTAGGGCCGAAATCGTGCGTGCAAATCTGAAAATAGATATCAGGTAAAGCGTGCTTAAATAACCGTGCCCGTGCAAGTGCGAGTGCTAATTTTTGTGCCAAACAGGCAACCGATTTCGCCAACAGCATTCCCGACAACGTGCGCCCTAATCCGACCAGATCACCCCGAGTGTCACAGCGAGCCTGCCTGCCACCTGAACGGAAACCGGTTCACAAACCACGCCGTTTTCCCTGACCCGAACATCACGTTTCCCACCAAGACAACCCCCCCGGTTGGAACGGACATCCGGCGGGCCCCACCCGTGTCGGATTGGCCGCCTCGTGCTTTTTTAAAATCCGATGCTAATAGGAGCACAGCACCAATAGCAGCAAATACAGACAACGAGTCTGGCGAGATCGACGACGTCATCAGCTCCCGACGGACGGTTGAGCAATACCACAGCATTCGACGACAGCAGGTTTGATCCACATACACTAACTCGGTGAGTCAATCCTATCATTCTCTGTTTCTCTTATTCGTCATCCAGAGCGTCGTCCATAGCCGACGGAAAATTGAAATTGTTGGCAAAATAATATGCGTTAATCGCATTTTACAATTTACGTTGTTTTACGAATTTTATGTTCGACATTAAAACATAAATTCGTCTAAGTCGTGACGGATTCTATTGAACTTCGTCCGACCCCTTGAATTTTAGCGGTACCGCAATCGTTCGCAGCCTCTGAACGCGATCGATGGCCCAAGCACTGCACGGTTGATAGTAGTAGTTAGAATATGCACGCACCGGTAGGAGATTAGAGTAGGAATTGTATATAGTAGTGTAAGACAAAAATTGTACTGAATGAAATGCGCAAAATGATCAACTGAACACTGAATTATACACAACCCAAAACCAATCCTGTAAATATGAAGTACCCCGTTTCACTACTCTAGTTGTTATTCCTTTCAAATACA
>NC_073693.1:303047777-303083457 GCF_029784155.1 Uranotaenia lowii | reverse complement strand
AAAAGCTCTTCGCTTCTGTAGGTGTTTCAAATCACAAAATGTGAAATGTGAAATCACAAACCATGTGAAAGAAATACAGAATACTTCTAGTTGTCCATATATGCTTTAAAAAACTCTTCCAGCACATTTCACAGTATCGATTCCATTTGTAATGATCGTGACAAAAATAACGTTTTAGGAGAATGGAGGTATTTTCCAAAATCTTGAAACGTGTACTCAAATAACAATATCAAGTCCGATATCAACCCAGCGTATTTATTATTTTGGGGATGTCTGGCTTTTGTTCTGTTTTTAGGTGTAATTCTCCTCTCATAACATTGAAGTTGATCAAAGCTCCACGGGCCACAATTTGGCCCGTGAATGATTGCATACATTCAGAGGTCTTACAAAGAATAAAAAACCTTGTGGCTCACAGCTCATTTCGTTTTATCCTCCAAAAGACTCCCTTAACTTTAGCCTTAAGTATGCATTAATTTTTTTCTTTCAATCTTCATTCAAAAACAGCTCACCAGCCGACCCATTATGTGAAATTTGCATCAAGAAATTCATTTCCGGCGATTTTGGTGAAAATATTGGCAGCCTATGGTTTAAAGTTTTTTTTTTTTAATTTTGTTCAAAACTGAATTATTCTGCAGATCCGAAGTTTCCAACTTTTAAAATACTAGATGGTAGCATGAAAATATATATTTTATTTTCGCGATATTGAAATAAATGGATAATGAATGGCTAATTAAAATACGACATACTTTATTTTGATTTCATCGCAAATGACGGAGCTTATTTTGCTTACTTGATCGATTACTCTCTAACGAACAGTTATTTTGAATTGAAAGTTTGTTCTTCAATTTAAATCCAGCTTCATACGAGTCTTACAAATTCCTCAAGAAGAAGTTCCCCCAAAAACATAGATCGAGTCATACAACTATTTGTGCAAGCAAGTGCAAGCATTTCTTCGGCCATTCATCTTTAATGGAATCAATCCAAAGTCAAATGGATTCCCGAATGCTTATCTAAAGATTCTGTTTACTTCCAGTAAAAGCATTCATCAAGAAATAGCTTTTACAATACCAAGCCAAACCCGACGACGGAAGATCGATTTCCTCACAGCAGAACTAGAAAGACTGAACTGCTGGATCGACAGCGCATCTCATAAATCGCACTTACATTCCTTGGCTTGGGACACCGGCTGACTGATGCAACTCCTTCAACAAACTTTATCGTGTCTCGGAGGAAGATTTCTGTGCACAGAAAACAACTTTCCTCCAACCATTTCCTCTTCTCTTCAGGGGAACCAGTCATTGAAAGTGACATTATTGGCAAGTGCGTCAATCTGTCTCTCATCGATTTTCACTCTTCTCCTGCAGCAACCGATCGGTTCCAATTACTTCTGGCCTGGGCTTCATCTTCTTCCTGTCATCGGAGTGAATTTTCCTCTCCTTCAGCCACTCTAGTGACAGTTGAGAGACCATCAATCTTGTGTCAACCCGTTCATTCTTGGTTTTCTTCTCTTTCGGGTCCGTCATCCGGTAAATGATTTTCGTGGAAATACACCGCACAATCAATAAACTTCAGAGTGGCAAAACTTTACTACCTCAACAGCCATCTTCCAAACCGTTTCGTAGTCTTCATCCTACTGAAATCTAGTGCTGACGTTCTCCGGGACAAATAAATTGAGATTGATGTTGAAAACGTTTAATCCACCGGCAATTTCTGGAATTGCTGGAAAATTTAACCTAGACTGGTCGGCTGCTGGTCGAAAATAAATTTCAACTTGATGGTTTGAAGATAAAAAGACTTAAAATTGAAAAAATATTGATTCAAATTCACTCTTTTCTGAAGTGCCAAGCATTTCTGACCAGAACATCATTGGTATGAGAACGACAGACAGACAGACAGACAGACAGAATGCAGACACCAAACCACCCGCTAATGCATAAGTCTTGTCCAAATCTTTTAAATGTCAGTTTTGATACCAAAACATAATTTCAGGTACTACTTTTTTGGGTTTGTTAGTTTAGCCATAAACAATGATTGATTAATCCAAAGCTGATTGTTTTCTTATTTAAAACCCTTCAAAATCTGTGTTTAAAACGCAGAAATAAGAAATTTTATGCTCATGGAAATCTGCTAGCTATCGCTATTTATTAGCAGGAAAACAAAATTAAGGATGCAGAAGAACCGGTAATATTCTGCCAGTAATCTAAACACATCCTAAATGCTTTTCATTACCGGATCAGTTTGTATCATCCGGTCTGTGCCCCTGTGGTTACCGGTTCCTACACATAGAGAGTCCCACGTTTAGGGAAGGGCTCAATTTGCCTTAAAACTTCCCGAAAGTGAAATCCTTTGGCTACCAAAGAAAATTATTTTCTCGAACCACTCCAACTCCTACACCAAAACCGGAGACCATCATCCCAGGAACAGACCCGGTAGGAAAGTTATGTTTGCCTTCCGAGAATTTCCTGCGCCCCCGTTTTCCACATATTATATAGATGGGAACCAAGCACATTTCCAGAATCCCCTGTTCTCCAGGAAGAGAAGGTGATTAAACCGAAATTTGATTTATCATCGTAATCTCGGCTGGCTGGCTGGCTGGTCGAGTTGGTGAAAGTTTCTTGACATGGAAACCGACGACGTCGTCCTAAGACCGACTTCAAGGATCCTCCCAGAGCCAAAAGGTAATGGGTTTGGTCGTCGCCCTCGAGAAACATTCCAACATATAGGGAGAGGATAGTTTATCTAGGCTGACATCTGGAGGACCAAGGTCCCTGGCAGTTGCGATGTGTTTAGAAAGCATTTTGTAAGTTGAACTTGTTTCTGTACACATGTGGGTAAGCAAGCTTAGGGCTGTTTGTATGAGGTACACGAAGCCGGAAGGTTTTTCTAGGAAAAACACTTACATAAGGGTGTTGAAAGAAAACTCACTTGATATCTGTGCAAAATAGTACTGGACGCCTCAAACATTAACCCATAGTTTGAGCCAAAAAATTATGTGACTTGCGTGAATGATTTTTCCAATTTTTTGCTCGTTTGATTCAGAAATGCTTTACCCAAAGACTTTTGAAAAGAGAAGGCGAACAAAAACAACTTAGAAAAACAAATTAACTAGATTCCAATTAATCGTAAAATTTCAAAAATATTTTTTTAGATCAGCATTTGAAACTTCATTTGTCTTCGGAAAATTCGATAAACCTAGGATTGCCACCCACCGCCCTGCAAAAGTAGGACATGTCCAGCTTTTTTTTCTGAGAAAACTTTTGTGTTAGACTCAACCCTCTTCGGTTCTACCACTTCAAAATAGTTGGTCGATGCTTGATCTCTTCTTGATTATTTTCAACTTCTTGTATTTTTTCTAATCTTCTTTCATTTATTTTTGGTTTTAAAAAGAAAAAATGTTCTTACTTGAATAAAATGACCGATAAATCTGTAAAAACTTAAAAATACTTTTGTGACTTATGTTGCAAATAGCTGAATAAAGTCTCAATTTAAATTCATTGAGTCAACACAGAAAATCGTTAAAATATATTGATTTTTTTGTGTTTAACTCAATTTGTTTTTAATAAAACACATCAGCAAATTTTTAATTGAATTTTAAGGCTTCCGAAAAACTGTTTATGATTATTAAGACAAAAATTGTTCAAAAAACATTTTAATAATATAAAAAAAATAATAATGAATTCAGGATTTGTTTTTAAATCAATGACAAAAACTAATCTTAGAAAAATCTTTGAAATTTTGGGCAAAATTGTATGTCAAATTTCCGGGAAGTTTCAGTAAAACCGGGTAATCTGGCAAGCTTATCTTGACGTCACTATACCAATCTGGTTCATTCGAGAATTCTGTGAACACGTTCTAGCGACGTTAATATTTATCGATTGAAAAATTATTCTTTGATTTGCTTCCAAATAATGTTTCTCTACATATGCTTCTCCAGAAACCTAACACATTCCCTCGAGTGTAAAGCTTAAGGAAAAAGCCAAATTCTGGATAAAATAGAGCAGAACTACAAACCAAAAAAAATTTTTTTTCAGTCGAACAATGAATGATTGGACGAGTTAAATTAAAATAACTTGGTAGATGATCAAAAACGGCTGTTGAAAAATTTGAAAACTACAAATTTCGAATTTTTAATGACTCTTAACTAGAGTGTTCATTTCCCGGTCATTTAAGCGTTCCCGGGAATCGGGAAATCTGACGATTCTTTTCCCGGGAATTCCCGGGATCCCAGAAAAAATTGAAATTGAAGATTTAAACATGAAGATCGTAACCCTCTACTGCGTACGAATCCTTATCAATGTGGTATTTTTATAAATAAGGTTGTATTTAATATTTCAGTACATTTCAAACTTTCCAACTTCAAACTTCAAAAATTCAATACGCATACCAAAGAACCAAAAAAAGTACTTTAACCGACAAACTTGTTTGATTCTAGCTGCAAAATATTAAACAATTGTGAAAGGTTTTCCTCTATCGATAGAAATTGGCTAGACTTCAGGTTCATCATTAAATATCGTAAATTTTCAGATAACTATTCATTTTTTTTTACTATATGTCATTTGTTTGCTGATAATTTTGCTGCTGTCAACAGTATCCAAAACGGAAGTTCTAAATGATGAATGTTGCAAAATGGAACATTTAGATTCCTTCCGTAGCGTATTGGAATTGTTAGGTTGGAATAGTTTTTTTTTGTCGTTTTTCGCTTTAACACTAAGTTTTCGATTGGAGAAAGGTTTATTTTTATCAAATTCAATGAACTAACCAGATTTAAGAAAAATAATATTTCAGACTAAGCCATCAAGGTAGAATTATCATTATCCTTGCTCAATCTGATTCATGTTTCCAATTTTGTGTGACCGTGTAAATTTTTAGTAATTTGGCGAATTTTATTGGCTTCGGGAATTTTCGGGATTTTTAAGCATTTCCCGGGATTCCAGAATTTCCAATCTTTTCTTATTCCCGGGAAATCCCGGGTAGGACGCTCTACTCTTTACTAAAACATTTTCAGCATAAGTGTTCACAGTTAATAAAAATGGAAGTTTTCTTGAGAATTCTGTTTTAAACAAATTTTATTGATTTATATTTTATTGCTTTCTTTTTTGATAATAAATGCTTTAACCTTTCAAACGATGAAGGATTTGCATAAAGAATCCTTTAGTTACAAAATAGGAAACTTACTTTCATCGATGGTTGAAATATTTTTTATTAAAATTTTAACATTCTCTCACATGTATCCGAGTTGGGCCAATCTGGGCTATTTCATTTAAGACCTGGCGTAATTCCCCACCCTGCACGCTATTTAACAAATTGGATCTATGCAAACTCCTAGTTGAATATTATAAATTGGTTCTTGAAAAATCTGCAATATTAAGAGTGTTGAACAATACACCAAAACATATGGAATTCCCTGCTTTTGCTTTAACAGAAGATACATGCTTCTATATCATCAGGATGGTTTTATTTAAATAAGTTTATCACAAGACAAAACTTGCAAAATGAACCCAAATACCACTTCAATTTGTCATTTTGAGCTAAATAATGTAAACCAACAGACATTGGTTAAACTTTAGAAACGAATTAGCGATCAGTATTTTAAGTCTGTGATCTTTTGCAATTTAAATTCTTCACCGAAATAGTTATCTTGATAGTTTTATTTTGATTGTGGAACTAATTTACGAGTTGAATCTGAATCGTGAACCGGAGTTCAAAATTTTAATTGTTAATTTGTTTCGGAATTTCTATACGTTTTCTGAAATGAACATAAAAATAGTTTCTGAATTTAAAAATGTGAGCCATGAATTGAAATCAGTTTTAGGGTCGTCAACCAAAAATCTATTATTATTATTCGGATGTTTCTGGTTTCAATGGTTACTCTTGATTTCACTTAAGTATTTCTAATCCAAAATAAAAATATGAACATCGAATGATGAATCTATATCGCCATTTGGAAGCTTTGCTATGTTTCAATTTTGCATAAGAATAAAGTTCATGAACTTCGAATCTGAATATCAAACAGAAACTCAGATTGATGTATAGCTGTACATTTAAAATGAAGAGTTAACACCCGTAAATTTATTTTATGAAATTATTTTATCGACTTATCAGTGAAATGTTCAATTCAATTCAAATTAAAATCACCCTTCCGCTCATTTTCAACATCATTCATCTTATTCTTTCAACTCTTGAATTTTCATTTTCAAAGAATATAACATTTCACCGATAAAGCCGATGAAATAATTTCATAAAGCTTTTTTTTTATTTTGGAAAAATATTACTAAAATTAAAAAAAGTGCGTATGAGTTTCGAAAATGATTTGATTCTGAAGGAAAAGTAAAACGTTGAAATTTGAGCGACGATTTCAAACACAGCTTTTGATTCCTATTTTTCATGAAGATTTAAACGGCAAATCAAGAATACAAAATGGTTTTCAGAATCCAAAATATGAAAATACAAATATAAATTCGATTTTGATGATATGGAACCCTAAAATTAGAAATTAGTTAAATTTTATTATTAATTTAATATTCAGAAATTAATTGCTATCAATAAGTAAGAGAATTTAGAAACACACTGCATCAGAAATCTGAACCTAGGTTTAGTTTTTAAGGTTTTGACATAAAATCTGAGTCTAGATTGTTACTATCAAATAACCTTACTCCAACATCAAAATTTGATCCAGAATAATGTATACTACAGAAAACTTTTTGCTTTTGAAGGACCCTCATGAGGGGGGGGGGGGAGTTAAACCCTCAAAACCCCCTCCGTTCCTACGGACAGAAATGTTTAGATATATTTCATGAAGAGTTCTTAAAAATTATGTTTTAAAGAATTTCTGAAATGTCCCGATTATTTTCTGAAAATATCTTGTAAGCCTAGATTTATCCTCAGTTATCGCATTAATTTACTTTTTAATATTTAAGGAATGTCAATTTGTCGATCCCGACTTAACCTCTATAATTCCATAAGTGCAACATGTAGTTTCTTACTTGAGCATCCTTATCAGTAATTTTTTTTATTGTATTCAAGCATTTGATAGCTGTTCTACAGCTCATATTTCGAAGCAGCAATTTTAATCAAAGATTTTGAATAACGTAAAAACGAATGTTTGTAACTGTTTGATATTTAAGGTTTTCAAAACTATAACTGTCTGAATACTATTTTAAAGAAGCAATTAATAAATGATTTTAAATGTTTACAAAGTCTAATCGGAAAGCTGAAAGTTCGAATGTTTAATGTTTTGCTGCATTTACACAATTAAAGGTTATGTTGATAAATTTTATATTTCATAATACGATTTCGACCATCTGATCGATTCAAATAGATGAAAATCATTTGGTTCAGGTGACCTATTTAATGAACAATCAAGATCAATAAAATTTCTTTGGACAGTTGACGAAGACTTTGGATAATTTTTCAATATGTGTTTAACTGGATGCCGAGCATTAGAAAATTCATTGCTTAAAAAAGTCAATTTTTTCAATAATAAAAAACTTTAATTTTTTTTCCTAATTTATGAGAATTTCAACGAAATATTAAAAAAGGAATCTTTAAATTTTTGATGTTGTAGAAAATAACATTTAAACCCTGTTTTTTTTCTAATTAAAAAACGCATTTTTTTCAAGAAATCAATTTCTTCACTTTTTGTTATTGTCATTGTTGAAGAATTTGATACAATATGGTGACACTGTTTGATGACTTGTTAATCATTTAAATATTTTCTATAATATTCCATTTTTTTTTGTTTTTACAAAAAAAAAACTTCTTTTCTTTAAAACAACTGATATTTTTAAGTTTTGAAAAACGGTTTTTGCAAGTTAAAAAAACATGTTCTAAAAAGTGATTTAATCCATTCGAAATTTTTTGTATTTGATGTTTATGATTTATGATTTATGTTTTTTGTTAAAAATTGATTGATTTAAAATTTTTTGTATAAATTACTTGCAGCAAGCATTAAAAAAAAAAAATCATTATAATTTCGAAAGAAAATTAACATTTGAAATTTTTTTTCGTTTGGTTTGGTGACTAATTTTTAACCTTTGAATTTTGCCACACAATGCACGAAAAAAACATTAAAACAAATTATGTTTGCAACTTTGATAATTCATTTTTAAGATCATGTACATTAATAGATTTCGTATTAAATCGTTACTTTAGAAAATTGGTCCAAAATAAACCTAACAGGTGAGTTAAATGTTTATATATGTATATAAATTCTTAGTAACAAAATATTGAATTCGCTACCATCGGTGGATAAAATCTCTGAATTTGTTTAAGATCAAACTTATTTGATTTGAGCATTAAATAACTTTTTTAGGGGAGCTTTCAATTTCTTAAAAAAAAACTTGTTCTTTACTCAAATCAAACAGGCCCGATTTTCCAAACTGTTTTGCAAATTCAAATTTTTGAACCACTGATGAAAATCTATGAAATTTTCGTAAATTAGAGATCAAAATTTTTTGGATCAAATTTGTTTGATGCAAACTTGAACCAAATTTATGATTTTAGTTTCCAATCAAGCTTTAAAAATAATAACAATTTAAAACTGTTAAACAATTAATTGAGCAAAAATAAAATTTTGTGCAGATTTCTCAAGTGAATATCAATTGCATAGTTGAAATCCTGTAAACGATTTTTTTTAAATAAAATTTATGGTTTTGCAAAAAACAAAATTTACAAAATTAACTCAAATCCTACATTGTATTTGTGATTATAAACTGAATTGTATGTTTAAACCAATTTTGTTTAAAAATCTGATATCAGGAAATTGAATTGAAATGCAAATTTTAAATTTATTATCGCTATGATTTCTCAACAATTTAATGTTGATTGTAAAACTCATCTACAAGCTTAATCTTATTTTTCTGAGTTTTGAATCTACATTTGGAATCGGAATTCTGAACATGAATTCCAAAATTGAATATTGAATCTGTTTCCATATTTCTATTCAAAATATGAAATGTACAGTAAAAAACCCTTTCCGAATCTAAATCCAGATCAGAATTTTATGATCTGAGTTTGGAGCCCTCATGAATAAATCTCTCATTTGAATTCTGTAGATCTGGTTTAATCTAAATTCATCATTTGAATTATAAATTTTTATTCTGTATTGTGAATCAGAGTAAATAGATTAGTTTCGAATGAAATGCAAAGCAATGATTAAACTGGCTTAATTTGCACAGTTTCTTTTTTTCTAATTTGTTTATTTTTAAAAATTTGCATAACTGATAATATAAATTTAAAGAAATATAATAACTGACAAGATTGAAAGAAAAACGAAAAAGTTGGCATAAATAATTAAATTGACAAAGATGGCAAAAATTACAAGAATGACAAAAATTCTTTAACGACCAAATCGACGAAAAAAATAAAAATTGTGAAAACGATAGAATTTTAAAAATATAACGATAATGACAAAAATGTTAAAATTTGACAAAATTTGGCAAAATTAGTATAAGTTGCCAAAATTTCTTCATTGTCAAAACTGGCAAATTAAAATATGGTTTATCGACAAAAATGGCACAAACGACAAAATTTTCAAAATAAACTTAAATGAAAAAACTGTCGAAAGTGACAATAATGAAAAAAAAAATGCTCAATTGACAAAATTCGAAAAATTGACATACATATATGAGAAACATCAATATAACAAAATTTAGAAAATTTGCTAAATGTCGTTATTCCAATTTTATTCCATTTCCAATTTTATTAACTTTGTCGATTTTGTTAATTTAGTCAATTTTGTCATTTCTGTCAGTTTTGCTAGTATTGGGTATTTTTTTTAAGTTTGTATGTCAAATTTGTCATGTCTGTCCTTGTTGTCAATTTCGTCAATTTATTCATCAATTTTGGCTCGAACAAATATCAATTTCTTCTTTTGTCAACAACTCCCCCCCCCCCTCCTTCGAAATTTCCAAAAACCTGAAGGAGAAAATAAGTAAAGTTTGAAATAATTTATGTGAATTCCAATAAAAACTTCCAATATCTGAAAGATTACAAGACTAAAAAACAAATTTAAGAAGATGGGAGTTATTTCTTCTAACATTTTTTTTGATTTCATTGAATTATTCGATAAAAAAATTACTTGATTTATAGATATTGTGCAACAATATAGTATGCAATTTTGTTGCATAGAAGCCTCCGTGCAATTTTTTCCGGTTTATTTGTTTTTCGCATTATTTTGTATTGTCCCCCCCCTCGCGATGTTCCAACTCCGAGTGACAAAAGAAGGATTTTAAATTTGTTCCGGCCTTATTAATTTTGTACGATAAGTTTTTATTTCGAGACTGCTTAATTCTTATTTTCATTTTGTTGGAATTTTGTAAGTAGTTATTACTATTTCATTATTGTCATTTTCGACAATTTTGTCATGAAAATTGTTTTTATCAGTTTTGTCCTTTTAATCAATTTGTCAAAAATTTTCCAAGATATTTTACTTAATTTTAACAATTTTTTCTATCATTCTGATTTTATGGATTGAATGTTTGAAATTCAAATTGAAGAGACAAAAATTGTGAAATTTACTAGACTGACAATTGTTTTACTTTTTTTGTATGTCAGAGAGAGAGAGAGTCATGTTTTTGCAACCGGGAAAAGCACAAAGGGCATCCTCGAAGTCATCTGCTTTTCCAGGTTGTAGTGTCTATAATTTAAAAAAAAAAACAACAACAACGGAAAAATAATACGGTACACGTTTCTCTGCAAACGAAAGCTGCGCAACATAAGGTGTGTAGTGGAAAAGAGAAAGGAATCGAAAAAACGATCCTGAGAGCTTATCTAGTTTGTTTTCATATGCTTTCACGAACGAAATTCGCTCCTGTCGTTTGTGCTCAGGAAAAAGATTCCTAAGTCCCCGCTTTCTAAGTCTCGTTCAGCGTCCCCTTGTCGAATTTCCCTTCTCAGAGCAATCTTTGCTTACGAATATAGCAATGGGCGAAGTATGGGACTAACAATCGCTATCGTAGCATACGATGTGAGAATCAAGTCCCTATGATTGAGAAATTTAACTTCGGGGTGGTGTACTCCACATTATGAACTGACAAAAACGAGGCTTCTGCTCCAATTTTTGAAACGTTTCAGTCAAACCTTTCTGAAAGACAAAACCATGCTTTTACCAAACCATGGGCCGGGATGATATGCAAAACCAGAGTTCTTCTGATAAGCGGGGTTTTACTGTAAATGTTTTAATTTGTTAAACTCGATTTTTTGTTAAGCTAGAATACGTTGTATTTTAATTTTTGTCGTTCAGATTTTAATCATTATTGTTGAGAAGTTTATTAATTTTTTTTTTTTAAATTACAACCGGTAGTTTTAGTAACTATTTATCATGGTTCACAATCTAAAACTTCAATCCAGTCGATTGGCAAGGAACAGGTTTCCGGTGTGTGTGTGTTTTGGCCACGCTTTTCCGGAACCATTTTCAATCCACTTTTCGTGATCATTGAACCGTGAGAAACGAAATGTGATGTGAATTGTTTTCCTTGAAACATCTGTTTGTTTGCTGCCTGTTTGCTCACTTCCCTCATCTTGGCAGCGATGGCATGAACGGAAGAAAAAGAAGCATCCCCGTTTTCTCGACGCAAAATGCTCGAGCTTTTTTCCTACCCTTTCGCTTTGGTTTCTGTTTAAAATTGTTTAACGCCGTTCTGGAGTAATTTTTCCGGGTTCTTTAAGAAGTGAAACGAAGGGGGAGGTATAAAATTCTTTAAAAATTCGATTTATTTTGAATTAAAACATTAAAATAAATACAAACAAGGTTCCTACTTTGAATACTCTTTGTTCGGATCTCTCAGATTGCAATCTTGGAGGTCTAGAAAGCTGGAACGAGAAAAGTAGCAGCTACTTATACAAAATCGGCCAGCTTGAAGAAATTCGCTTCCGTCTCCATTTGTTGTAGTTGTTGAACCGTTTCCTGGCTTTCACTTGTTCATCTTCATCATCATCTGCACAGTAGTGCGGAACGAAAGTTTCCTCCCATTCGCCCATCTGGTCTCGTCCTCCCTCTTTCGCCAAGAAAACATCGCAGTATCATCCCTTTTTGACTGGAACTCCCCCACTTCTACGTTGCTTTGGAGGAATTGTAGTGAGACTGGATAAGAAAGGCCAAATGTTTCTGTTTTTGTTTTGAAATAAAATTTTATAAGCAGAAAAAATTCAAAAATCTTTTTCATTCGTAGATTTTTCTATAGTTTTTCTCCAGTTTCAAATTTCACTCAATGGCGCATTTAACACCCCTTTCCCCATCAGACTCGTATTATCTCGAACCGGTAACGGCTCCGGAATCTCTTTGAGTGACATCCTTTTATATCCAATTTCCTCCTGAACTTTTCTTGCTTTCCTTCCCATTCAGACACGAACATAAACACATATTCACACATACACACCTACACACACATTCAAAGGAGAGTCCAAGAAGGAAAGCTGCCACTAAACACTTTAAGTCAGACAGTAGTGGATTCTTTCTTTTCTTCACGGCCGGCAGTTTATGCAGCGAAACACAAAGAAGCGATGCTGCATTCTAGAGCAGAGAAAAATATGTTTACCTTCAATGTTCTGTTCCTTCCGTTGCTGCACAGCAGGATTTACCTAGCTTTGGCTCTTAGGCTCCATTCTTTGGAACCACTCACCGGAACTAAGGAAGCCAATAGGTAGCGATGATTCCAGCAGCAGCAGAAGCAGCCCTTCCGGAAGAATTCCGATTGCCAGGTGGCTCAATTGGTTTAATCTGCTGGATGTATTTTTCTCATCAATGATTTCAATGAATGTTTTCCGTCATCAATCAAGCTGATCTGAGTCGCATTTAAACATTTTACAAAGGAGCAATTCGAGATTTTTTAAATCAAAATTTAAATACATTTTCCAACTTTCTACATGTAAACCAGTAGAATTTTTGGATAAAATCACAGAAAATAAGAATTTCTTTCTCAAAAACACAGAATTTTTTCGGCAATCTTGATTGCAATTCTTCCTATCAATTTTCCGGCTGAAAAACTGTTTTGATCAAATTAAGTTTCAAGAAGTTATGACTGTTTATTATTTTGTTGACATGAAATTCAGTTCTTTCAGCTTTCTCGTCTCGAAACTTGAGAAACAGGATTTTTAGAACAAACTTTAGGTACTTTATATAAAATGTTGAGTGAATAGTCGAGGTAATAGATTTCAAAATAAATCTGATAAAAAAGTGGTCCCTCAAAGCCAAAGAAGTTTAGGTGACTTTGACAACTTTCGAACATTGCAAGTTGTTCGACTTAAAGTTGTTCGACTTTTTAATTCATAGATATGTTTTTCAACGAAATTAATAATCTCATAATTTCAATTTTAATATTTGAAGATAGAAATAATATTTTCATGGAAATATGAAGTGTCTTTGAATAAATGTAAAAATAAATAAATTGGGAGTAGAAAGCCGTTAATTTCAGACAGAAATTACTAAAATTAATAGTTATACGTGAATATCCACTTATTTAGCAAAAAAAAATCATATTAAGAGACAATTCGAATAATTTTTCACTTGCATGTAATCAATGAACATGTACAATTATGTATAAAAAATCTGTAGGCATAAGGTTGCCAAAATTTTTCCAGCACGTATCTGGGCAATTTTCTAAAAAAAAAATCTGGCAAAATCCGGGCAATTTAGAAATTACTTAACAAAAATCAAGATAAAAGAACAAAAAAAAAAATCATCAAAATTCAAAAACAAATTTTAAATCGTATTCTGGTCTTCGAAAAATCCTTTTATTTTTGCTAAATCTGCTCAAAACTTTTTGTTTTGGTAGCAAAAAAAAATTACAATACAATTTTTTTTTGTTTTATGTACCAAATAAAGTGGAAAAACCTGGGAAAATCCGGGCAGTTTTCAATGAAATCAGGGCAGCCGCGCCGGGCCGGACTGTTCAGAAATTGTGTATCAAATATCCGGACAAACCCGGATAAAATCGGGCAATTAGACAACCTTATGTATGCAAGAAGAATGTTTTGCAAATAAAATCATTCAGGAAATTCAAATCAGCTTGAAAGGAAGTTTGTCTTTGATAAGATATTTATTTAACCTACTCTTAAGTTAAATTTGTTTTGCCAACATGAAGAGATGCAAAGTATTTCACGAAAAAAGTTATAACCATTTCAAAATTAAAAAAATTAAAATCCACTGAAAAGTATTATAAAATTGCAGCTTTTGCTTGCTGGAGCTTTCAATGATTTCATTTTTTTTTTTATTTCCATCCTACGGTAAAACAGCTTTCAAGTTAGCAAACAAAAAAAAAAAATTTAAAATTTTATTTTTGATTTTTTTTATGACTGCGAATATTATTTCTGAAGTAAAAGTTAGAATTTGTTTTGGTTCATATGAAATGTATTTCAAAAACCAAAACATAATTCCAAAATTTAAAAAAAATAAGTATTTGAATTTTTAGTACACCTATGGTGTTTTTAGAATGAAAATTTTCATTTCACGTACAAATCAAAACAGGTTCGGTCATTCAGGACTTATTTATTGAGTTCTGAATTTTCCAAAAATTTATTGCTATTTTGGCAGTAAAAATATGCAAACAAAGTTTTTGGAGGTAAACAAACTAATAAATTTGAAAATTCCATACAAATCTTGCAGTGGACAATGGAACAATGGAACAGAATGAAATTGAGCGGACCAATTGTAGCACGATCCGATATTCTCTCTGGTTAATATGGATTGTATTTTTTTTCCAAAACCATGGGTGTTAAAATTGTCCAACAAACGTTCCGTTAAGAAACACGATTCAAAAAAATGCTTTGTTCTGACGCAAAACCTCATTTGCCGTTTAAGGAATCTTAAGGTTTTGTTTAACAGTTAGCACAAGAATTGTGCGAAAAAACATGAAAAATTTAAACTTTGGGTAGATGTATGTTTTACAGCAGAAAATATCGAAAAACGCCCTCAATTCATCAGTAAAGATTCCAATTAACATGATTCAGTATTATTTTCTGGAAAAAGTTTAAAAACAGCTGAAATATTGACAATTAAAGTCATGCTGTGCAACAATGGGTAAGAGGACAACGATTGACAAATCACCCTAAATCTAAATTTACACTTATCAAAGATATATATTGATATGATAAATTAAAAATTAAAAATGGTTGAGAACCTTATTCTGTTATTTTTATACTAAAATTTCGATAATATCATTGAAAGTCAATAATTGTTCAAGCCAATTGTCATAAGCTTGAAGATTTATCTACTTCTAGGTTCACTTCGGGCCCCACGTTGGGCGCCAGGTGAAACTTTTCTTTTTCTCCAGGAACAGGTTCAGCCCAGAAGGGGCTGCCCAGCAACACCCAGTCCCTGGTCTAAAGCCACGGGGACTAATGGGTTTGGGCACTCAAGTCTCTTTTGTTCCTGGGTCTCAGGGCGTATGTTAGGCTGGGGGAGCTTTCGGATGGGAGGATTCCTTACACAAAAGTTACCTTTTAAAAAGATGTCGTCGCACCTGACGCAACGTATGGAAACGGATGGGATGGAAGAGGTGCGATACCACGCACCGCACCGCTCTCTCGGCTGGCTTAGCGCGCTTGCATGGCGCACACCTCGGCTTCGGGGTGCTGCTGACCAAAATATTCGAGCCACGCGTAGGGCGGTCACGCACACAATCTTGATCGCGACTCGAACGCGCTGGCGGCTGGCACACAAGAGCGGGTAAATCCAACCAACAAACGCGCTGGTTGGATTTCCGCACACGGATTAGGTCGGTGTTGCTTGGGATGGCGATTCTCTGGCTTCGGTCTCGTCTCTCCTCAGAACCATGCACTGCACGGATAATCGATCGCCTCGGACCACTGCCTATCGATATCGGTCGATCGATAGGAACCCTCTTCTTCGGAACTTGTTTGGGATTCGCTTTGAGGAGCGCTTGCTGGACACGTCTGATCAGTTACGCCGCCGGAAACCAAGAGACTTGGTGATGCGTCTTGACTCACCAAGAAACCTTTCGACGCTACCCAATTCACTTGCGTTCTTCCCAAAGCGTGCTGTCTTCGCGGCTGCGTTTCAATCGTACGCAACGCTTCGAGCCCTGTGCGTTTTCGGAATAGCCTTACTCTGCGCTGCTGATCCCCACGTATTCAAATTTTAATACACCGTTGCGTTGCCTTGAGCTAGCTGTTTATAATATATATCCTAACTCCAACCCATCAATAATGATTATTATGAAAAAAAAAAACAATGTTACCGAGTTGGTAACAAATATTCTAGAAATTCTAGTACATGCAACCCTTACGTGCTTTCGAATGTTCTGGAAGTTCTGTTTGGTTCCACATAATTCACAATGTTAGAAGGTTCCAGAACCATCCATTTAATTATAAGCTTGCGTGTTCCTGTTAGTGTTCTTATTCATTCTAAGAATCCAAAAGTTTGGAATTTTATCCAAGCCCAAAATACAGTCCACACTGCCGAAACAGTAATTCTTCACGTTATTAATTTAATTTCATAGTCCGCACCAATGGAATCGTGCAGGACTAATTTCTCATTGATCTGAATCTGCAAATTTTCCCATTTAACAGTTTTTCCTTAGAATCAGTAGAAAAAATAAACTCTCTGTTTTACTAACATTGTATCACGGAAAGTAAAACAGAAAGATACATTCTCACACAAAAGATTCAAGATCGTACTTCTTAAAGAAAGTTTCGGAAGAAACTTTCGCTTCCCGTTGTTCATATTCTTCTCCTCATTCTTCCCCTAGGACCAGTTCTTTTCGCAGTAACTTTCTTAGCTTTTATAAAGGACGCATCCACAGCATCCTAACCAGCAACGGCCAGCGATAATTTCTGCCGCTCCATCTAGCAGAGCCAATTCGTCCGATTTCTCCTAAGATAACCGCCTTGAACAGTTCCTTCGGTTGGCTGTAATTAAACTTTCTTCTCCTTTCTCGTGTTTGGACCGAGACGAAGCTTTTCGCAGCGAATTTCCGGGTCTGGGCGCCAAAAGACGCAGCAACTTGGCCTGTTCCAAAGGGTTGAAGCGGAAAATTTTCTCCCCTCCATCTTTTCTTCCAAGGAAACTCGATACAATCGAGTTACCTCGGGCCAAACCGTTTTTGGGCGCTCAGCCTCGGAAAGATTAGCCAATTAGCAGGTAATTATCGGAACATTACAAAACATTTAACAATGTTTAACTTTGTTTGCCGGATTAGCAGAGCAGCAGCCGAAAATTTTGGGCACCGCGTTCCAAGATTGGCTTGTGTTGACACCTTTTCTTGTCAATTCCGTCGTTCGTCGTGCTCGGTTTGATTTGATTCGAGTTTGGGCGAAGTTTAGTTCAAACGTTCCGTTTCAAAATCATACAGAGAGCCGGCCGCAGAGTTTATCGTTTCGGGTTAAAGTTTTCCTTGGGCAAGTGAGTTTTTGACTGAACTAACAGAACCAACATTCGACGTTATCTCATCTCAAGACAAACTTCTCCCAACAGTGCTTCTATTTACTTCCTAGAATGTATCAACTTACTATTTGTAGGTTCGCACGTGGTGAACCTCAGAAATTATGTTACTCGGCAAAGTAGCTGCCTGCCGTGTGCTGTTTCGAGTTTTGTTGAACTATTCGACCTACTGTTTTCGCTTTAATTAGTAAGCTCACGTAAGTTTTGGGCCAAGTGTGGAGAAATGCTAAGTTAATCGTGTTATTAAAAGTGTTGGAGCAAAATTGAATATCGGAAAACATTACTTGAAGTACGATTAGTGTACCGTATGTTATCCTTTCGACGAAAAATTTCATACCAAAACAAATAGACAGTTTTTGAAAAGGGTCTTTGAAGTGGATGATCTTGGCGTGATCCTTGATGCACAGCTCACTTTCAACAGTCAACGCTCTTCAGTTATCAACAAAGCGAATCGTCAGCTCGGCTTCATCACCAAAGTGTCACGTGAGTTCAAAGATCCTTTGTGCTTAAAATCACTGTACTGCGCCCTCGTCAGATCTATAACTGAGCATGCTGCTGTAGTTTGGGCTCCGTATCAACTAAGTTGGATCTTGAGGATTGAACGTGTACAGAAGCGGTTTGTCAGATTCGCCTTGCGACACCTGCCTTGGCGTCATCCCGAAGATCTTCCAGCATATTCAGATCGGTTTCAGCTTTTGGGTCTCGAAACCCTCGAATGTCGCCGAAAGACTCAACAGGCTTCTTTCGTTGTTAAGATTATGAATCAATCGCCAAATCTTCTAAGGATGATAAACCTCAGTGCCCCATCGAGAACTCTGCGATTTAATTCGTTGCTGTCACATCAAATCCACCGAACATCGTATGGCTACAATGAACCACTCAGTGCAATGATGCGTATGTTTCAGGATGCTGAGCACCTGCATCAGTTCGAAGAATCATCCAGCCGATTTATTCGTCGAATTCGTCAGTCCAAATTGTTTAACTAATTTGATTGTAACTAAACCTTTTCATTTAAACATTTATGTTCGATGAATTCAATTATAATAATAAATAAATAAATAAATAGGTAGTTTATTACAAAATTGAGTAGAATCATATTCTTCGGGAAAAAACCATTAATTCCAATGTTTAATATTTCATCGTATACAGCGTATAATTTAAAAATTTGTCTGCTGACAAAATTAAGATGATTAAATGAAGACAAGAGGATTAATAAGTTAGCCTTAGGAAGATTGGATGTCTACAAAAAAAGAGTAAAAGGACGAAACAGAAAACATCAGGATGCTAGGAAGAAACAATGTGATAGTGTTCATGAAAAACTTCAAGGCAGCCAATATATTACAGAATTACAAGAACCTACGAAGCAATAGATACAAGGCCTACATTACAAGAGGATTCGTGTCAGTTACGGGTGTGGTATCGAATGAACAATGCTTGTAAGAATTTATCGAAATAGTTTTGTAATAATTCATCAATATCAAAAAATATTTTCAAACTTTGATGGGCCATAACTTTAAAAAAAAATTTAAAACAACGGCTTCTAACCGTGTTTTTCGAGATAAAATTATATTATTCATTGAATCTATTATTGCTATACTTATTTAATGAAGACATGCATTAAAGCGTTTTTTTCTTCTTAACCAATCATTAGACTGCAAAATTAAGAAGAAAAATTCATATTTTCGACGTGGCACCACCCTAGAATGGTGCCATAAGGTGAAAAATGTCTTTTTGAAAGTTTCAGCTCAATGGGATGTAGTACGAGCTGGTGCAATCGGCTTCAAACCTTTATGGAGATTCTCGGCAAAATAAATGAGAAATCTACATACTTTCACTTTTTATGTTCTTGAATATGCCTCCAGTATGCTATATAGCTCAGAATCACAGAATTCATAGTTCAAACAATCACATGAAACTGTTTTAAAATCTTTTACTCATTATAACAACATTAATTTCTAGGCTTACAATCAAGTTGGAATTCTTTTTCATTTGATCCGATTCACGAAAAAGACGTCATTATTATTTTGTCAGCAATTGATTCAAACGCTGTTGCGTTGCGTTGGATGATATTCCTTTGAAATTTAGCAAAAATAAATAACCTAGCATCATACAATCTTTAGTCTATCTTTTTAATAAAATTATAACAACGAATAAATATCCAAGTAGTTGGAAAAATTCGAAAAGCATTCCAATTATAAAACAGACTCAAATGACCCGGGTGGTTGAAAGGTCTCTAATAAATTATAATAATAATTCCTATTATAAAATAATCAACACAGAATACCAGTGAAAACTTGGGGCCAATTAATATTCTAAGCAGATTATCAAAAGGAATTGAACATGTTTTACAGAATCAAATCACCAGTAACTTAATCGAAATTATGTTTATAAGTGATTTTCAATCCGGGTAATGTCAAAATCACAACACAGCAAATGATATGCGTTTTAATTGATATATGCATTTTGATGATACAGTGAGTGAAATAAGAATAGCTCCACTATGTGTTTTGCTTGTTAGAATATGAATGTTTTAAAATCATCAAAATTTTCTTCCACAAGTTGTTTTGAATTGTTTAACGGATAAATCAAGCATAAGTTTTCTTATTTTGGACGTTGCAATTGGCGTTGGTGACCAAAACTATGGATAAAGGGTCCGAAATAAGAATAGCACCACTAGTGTTTTTTAACAAAAACAGGATTATTTTTAAAAATTTACCGTGTAAAAGTAAATAATAATGCTTCTACAAATTATTTGAATAGATAACAAGATTTGAAGAAGTTTTCTAGAATTTCAAATATTTTCAAAGGTTTTAAAATGGGGTTTTAATAGATGCTCCTCTAGCGTTTAGGAATTTGATACTTGGGCTATAATACTTTATAAAACTGCTTAATTTCTTCATTATCATTCATTTGTATGATGCAAATTGACGAAACATAGATTTGAGTCTGAATTTGAATAAAAAAACAGGCTTCAAATTCAGAAATACTAATGTTTTTAAATAGTCTAACGCTATTTTTCTAGTTTCAAATCATAGATGGCATCACTATCTTGCAATTAAACCGAATTGACGT
Organism: Uranotaenia lowii; assembly: GCF_029784155.1. NCBI lineage: Eukaryota > Metazoa > Arthropoda > Insecta > Diptera > Culicidae > Uranotaenia > Uranotaenia lowii. Next base: position 303,062,987 of record NC_073693.1, on the reverse strand, counting down.
CCATTTTCGAATATCTGGGATCAATTCAGGTGTGCTGGATGATTCTGGTCAAGAAATAAGTACTTTTTAGCATGTGACCGCCTAGGAAATTCCAAGATCACAATATAAAAAAATAAGAATTTCATCAAGGACCGATAAAAGAAAATTTCTTGGACCGATAATCAGAATATTTTTGTACTTTTTGTACTTGGAGCTTGATGAACCAGATTACTAGCAGTATTAATGGTATGATTTGAAATTGAGTCGGAAGTTGAGATGAGCCGGAATTTTGACGGTAGTATATTCTTGTGCTTGTGATGTTTTTGCAAATCCGGAAAAGATTTCTGCAGCGTGAACTCCAACAAAACTGTATTGGAAAACTACCTCGAAATGATGAATATTGGCCTTAATAAAACTGAAAAATCAATATTGAGTCTTAATTTGGTTTTAACGGTTAGTTAGTGCTGCCATCTATGACTTAAAACTGGAAAAAGTGATATTTACTGAAGAAAATTTAAGTTTATTAATTCCAACCTGTTTTTTATCTGATTTAAAATAAACCGAAAATGTTTGATTCATCATTTCACGTCTTTTTAATGAAGAAAGTAAGAAGTTTGGTAAAGAATTACTGCTCAAATATCAAATTCCTTAGTTCAAGAAGAGCATCACCATTTTAAAACCTTTGAAAATATTTTAAATTCTAGAAAACTTCTTAAAATATTGTTATCTATTCAAATAATTTGTAGAAGCATTATTATCCACTTTTACACGGTAATTTTTTAGAAATAATCTTGTTTTTGTTGAAAAACTCAAGTGGTGCTATTCTTATTTCGCACCTTTTTTCCATAGTTTTTGTCCTCAACGCCAATTGCAACGTCCAAAAAAGTAAATTTATGCTTGATTTATCCGTTAAACAATTCAAAAAAATTTATTGAAGAACATTTTGGTGATTTTCAAACATTCATATTTTAACAAGCAAAACACATAGTGGTGCTATTCTTGTTTCGCTCACTGTATAAGTCTCAATCGGTGACTCTTATTCTTTTAGATTTTTCCAAAGCTTTCCATTGTATAAGCATACGACACATTCCAGCGTGACGTGAAGTCGCTTTTCCAGAATTTTCGGAACTGTTATCATTCTAGAAGTCAGCCAATTTCCTTGAAAATGAAAAAAAAAAGTAACAAACGGTCGCAAATTGAATTTTCTTGAAAATGAATAACATTCGGTTATTAAAAAGTTTTAGCTGTTTGTGTTGTGATCGATCACTTTTGTGACGTGAATTCACGCTAGAATTGATTATTTTTGACTTCAGTACATATCACTTCGATTTCTTGTTTTCTATGTGGAAATAGAATATCGGTGTCTTCAAATAAATTGTAGAAAAAACAATTTCCCACGATTTGATGTTCGTATCTTCTCGATACAACGAACAAAGTTATGCCTCTTGAAAGTTGTGACGTGAATTCACTCAGTTAAAACAGAACAGGGTAGTGTACTGAAATCACGTCAAGAAGTTTCAAGTTTTTCTGAAAAAATTATGTACACTTTTAAAATTGATATTTTGTTATTCTGACTTGTAGAATCATATATTTTTAGTATCTTTGTCTTACTTTTTCTTTATTTTGACTTACACTTGAATAGCAATATATTAAGGAATCACACAATAAAAATGCTGTTTCACACAGTCTTTATTTGATTTTTTTTTCAATATATTTGTTTTTTATTTGAAAATAACGGACAGTTAAAAAAATCACCTAAACTATGTTCGATTTGTAAAAATCCGACCATCTGGGGGATCAAAACAGCTTTCAGAGCATATTTTTTTGAAAAATTTTTACAAAAAAAAACAAAATATTGTGACGTGAATTCACTCATTCGCGCTGTTGGGGATTTTTTTTTATTATCTGACAATTTGCGCCGGGGGTCTTCAGATTTTCCCCAAAATTGAAAATTTGGTTCATTTTTGCGACTTAAAAACACATGTATTTTTTCAGATTTCTAACATTTTAATTTTTTGAGTTAGCTTCGGTTAGATTTTTTTGTAAATAAAAAATAACCATTTTTCAAAGCTACATAACTCTGTTGTTTCTCAACGGAAATTATAAAATAGCACATCAAAATGCATTGAATTTTTAGCAGCTTTCCAAATAGAATAGTTGAAAAAAATTAAATAATGACCTTCAACATGAAAAGTTGTAAATAAACTTTAAATGGCGTCTAAAAGTACCGTCTGCACCACCGAATATTTTGCAAAAAATACCATTGTATAGCTCGATTCATGATGCAACTTTCATCTGAAGACACCAAAGTGGGCCATTAACACCTTGAAGAGTTATGAAAGAAATAATGTCAATAAGTCTTTTTTTTTTGCATCGAAAACAAACAATGCAATGGTGGAACAACTGCACTCACATATGGAGATAGCAAGCACTTCTAACAACATGAAAACAAAAGAACTTACCAAAGCAGGTAAAAAACACTACTTTTTCGTGCTTTGTAGAATGTTTGCAGCAAAACTGACTTTAAATTTTAACCAAAATTCTGAGTATCGTATTGTTCAAGTGATATAACTAATAATAAGAATGTTGCTTTTACAACCTGGTCATATACTATATAACTTATTAATTTTTCGATCAAAGATCATTGTGAAGCATAATCAATGCCAATAGTAGAAGGTTCAGTCCCTGTGTTTGGGATCACAAAAATGTGATTAAAAAAATGAAATATAGACGTGCTTTACATAGTTTTTATATCGGGAGCTAAGCACTGGACACCAAAATCCTTTCCCGTGGATCAAAAAAGTATGAGAAAGTGGCACAAATGTTGTAGAAATAATCAAAGAGCTCAGTATGGCCAGCCGAGGCTGTAAAATGGTGAAAATATGATACTTTTACCGTATTCGTTTTCTACATTCGCCCAGTTTTGAGGTTTACCATACTAGAACGAACATGATTCGTCGTCAGTGTTTTGCTACCTCGATCGCTCACAAACAAATCTTCAGTGTTCCACCGTTCATTTTAAATCAAATCTAGGGAATTACGGATGCAAAACTTAGCGCATAAACTTCTAAAAATGACAGTAAAATGTGCATAACTTGTTGTGACCTGGTGCAAAACTGGATAGAAACTAGGCTTGCCAGATGGTTTTAAAAAAAAGCAGGACATTTTGAGAAAAAAAAACGGGACACAGCCGAAAAAAGCGGGACATTTTTAAATCTGTTTGAAAAAATCAAGAAATTTATGTATTAGACCGCTGCAAAAAATGCTCCCATGTGTTTTTCGATGCCTTTAGGGTCACCAAGCATCAATGTAAAATTTGAAATGATTTGGATGATTCCTGAGTAAGCGCGACGCGTTAAAATTTTGTATGGAAGAAGGATTCTCTGCACATTAAATCATCCAGAAAATTCAAGTAAGCTTGAAATGAAATTGGTATTTAAATTTTGGATTTGACTATTTTCAGGCTTCATTTTTTGCTAACGTGACAAGCAGCTAAGCATTTCATGAACAATGTTATGGCCATTTCAAAATAAAAAATTCAGATCCATTGAAAATTACTTATGAATGGCAGACTTTGCTTGCTAGAGCTTTTAAAAATGTCATAAACTGTTTTTGCAAAGGTTCGCATGAATTGTTATATTTTTGTTATATTTTTTGGATCATTTATTACATCTCTGGAGGTATTACAATGAAAAAATGTGTATACCCATACAAATTTCCTTACAAAATTAAAACTTGTTGCGCTAATTCTGGACTGCATGGATCGTTACCAAAAATTTGATTTCTTTTTCTGGTACCAAAAACAACCAAAAAAGTTATGGGAGGTGTAAAAATCTAGCGTATATGTAGGTTTTTGGTTGGGTAAAAAAGTATTGTACTTTTTACTTGAATATAAAATTTTATGAATAGCTCAGTTGGTAAACACCTGCTTTCCGCATCTTCGTCCATAATTTTAAACTCAGGAGTGAACATTGAACAAAATTTAAGCTTTTTCATGCTTTTCGCCAACTGCATCTTAAGTAAAAAAAAGTGAAAATAGCACAAAGATGTTAAAACAATTTGGATTGAAACATTAAAAAATCAATGATGAAAAAATGACTAGCATTACAAGCTATTTTTAGTTTTTAAACATTCCAAGATATTTCTTTAGCTTTTACCATAGTTGTTCTTGAATGTCAAGACAAAATTAATTATTGAATTCATAACAAATAAACAAATTTGTTGTTTTTCACTAGTTTTGCATGTTTCAGTTTGTCTCATATGTTATAGGTATTTACAGATTTTTTTTTTTAATATATAATAATAACCTTTAATTTAAGTTCTGCAAAATAGTTCCTGTAAATAATATTTCTTAGCATGAATATTTTTTCACTGTATAGTATAACTCATACAAGTCTAATTCTACGATTGAGAACATCTAGAAATAATTTGTATACCAATCAAATAAACCATTTTAGTGCGAAGTAGAGCCAGTAAGTCATTTTACCAGTCTACCACTAGCATTTCTCAGAATCAAATCATTTTGGCAACATTTTTTAACGAATTGAAAAGCTACATAAACATCAATATTTTGGTGCTCGAAGTTTGATAGATTTCTATCTAAAATGAGTCCGTCAAAATAAACCCCTTTAAAGTGGAATTAAGTGATATTTATGTATCAATGAGATGAGATACATTCTTGAAGAATTAATATTTCATTCGTAAATAAATCTGAATTTTCGTGATATGTAAAGATCAACCAGTTTTTTTTTGAAAATTTGGTTGAAAAAAAAGCGGGACATTTTGACTAAAAAGCGGGACGGCGGCGGGACATTTTCGAAAAAAGCGGGACATGTCCCGCTTTTGCGGGACGGATGGCAACCCTAATAAAAACGAATATGTTATTAGATTAGATGAAGTGAGTTAAGCTGCAACAATCTACCGCCCCTTTTTTCATAACAGTCCCATAGAGTATGGTGGGGTAAAAGTACGACCTTAGTGCTATCCTATTTTTAGAAAAAATTGCCGGTTGTTTTCCAAAAAACCAAGAACAGCATTTGATTCTTTAGACTTTTATCTCTCTTCTACAAAATTACGAAGATAATCGATCGACGTATTTGATAGCAGTAGTGAAAATGCCTAACTGCTATCAAAACGTACTCTTACCCCACCTCTGGGGCAAAAGTTCGAATGATTTGGGGTAAAAGTACGACCATTCAAAATTCCACATTTCTGCATTAGGGGCTGTCCACTAATTACATAAGCACATAGTGGGGGTGGGGGGGTTTCACATTTTTTTACGATCTCTTACTAGGGGGGTAGGGGGGGTTCCAAAAAATCTTACGTAATAAATGTAACATTGATAATTCATCACATCCATACGAAACCATATTGCACAGGTTAGTTTTGATGTTATGTTATTTATCTTTTAATGATTTTGAATAAATAAAAACACTCTATTTTACAAAAGATTTACCAAAAAACTGCTGAAATGAGTCTGAGCCTTAAGGTTTACTATCAACGTTATTGTCGTTAAACATTTTCGCACCAATACTAGTAAAAAAGAACGATGTTTTTTAGATTTTCATGATTTTTAGGTTTAAACATAACAATTTGTTAATGTACTTGGTGTTAACCTGATTTTCCAATCTTTTTTTTTATTTGGAAATTAGATTATATATTGTTTATTCGTTTGTGGAAATTTATTGAAAATTATTGCTGCTACGAACATGCTATGTCTTAAATAATATTTTAAATAATTGTGTGTGACATTGCATCTGTTGTTTTTTATAATTTGTGCTTTTCAAATGCGTATATTAAGTTTTACTTGAAAAGTGCTTTGGTTTGAAGCATGAAGGTTAAATTTTTAATATTTTTGAGCTATTTGTGAAAAAAACGTGTCAATTTCTCACAGAATCAAAAACGTAAGATCTTACTAGGGGGGGGAGGGGGGTATTGAAAAATCGTACTTTTTCTTACCAGGGGGGGGAGGGAGGGTTTTAAAATTTCCAAAATTGTGCTTACGTAATTAGTGAACGGCCCCTTAAGTCAAGAGGAACTTTATTTTATATCAATCTTTGCTTACAAAAGCAGCTTCTGTGTTCGTTTCTTATACAAATTCTATACATGGGTGAAGAACCTGCGCAAAATTTCAGCTCTTCACCAATTGTCTATATTCAACAGGTTCACAGAATCCAGTTCTCATAGAATTTGAGCAATTTTTTGCGCGATCAAGTCTTGTAGAAACGAAAATATGCGCTGATGTTTCCAGAGCATTTAAAAAATAAGTTTAAATTTTCCGTTCAGATTTACTTCAGTAGACCCTTCGTACTTTTGCCTCATTTTCAGTTCGTACTTTTGCCTCTTCATGGTTTCTCATGATTCACAGTTAATTGTGCAGAACAGAGACATAATAATTAAATTCTGTCTTCGGCATTCGATAGTGATTAAAACCATCTGAAAAGACACATTTAAACTTTCATTGACTTTTGATTGCACAAACATGTTTGCCGTTATTTGAAATATTACATCACTTAAGCAAAAAAGCTACTTTAACTCATTTTTCGGAGTATTTTCAATTTCTACGAAAAAAATTATGGCTGGTTGTTGGCAATCCAAATCACTATCAATCCACGCCAGAGTTTTAAATTTTACTGTTCTCGATTTGTGATAATCCCAAAACGTACTTTTACCCGACTCGTACTTTTACCCCACCTTACTCTATACAAAAATAAGCAAGCGAGACAATCAGCTTCTTCTGTTTTGGAATATATTTTTAAATTGTGACCACCACTTTCAGCATAAATGAAAATCGTTTCTAGGTTGTCATAAAAAATCGTTAGACCTAAAATTTTCGAAATTGGGTTATTGGTACGGTCGAGAGCACCATTTTTATTCATTATGGGACTGTTAATCGACCATATTTGAAACCTTTTTCGAATCTACTAGCATAACAGTCCCATACAAAATATATTTTTCTCACCAAGCTACTTTCTAAGACTTAAATTTGATCATTTTTTAACTTCTTAATGCAATTGTCAGAAAAAGAAACATACTTTTGCAAAAAAATATCATGAATTCCACATTGTAAGTTGAATCTTTTTACGATTTTTGATTGCATCCGATAGTTTTTTGCTCAGAAAGTCATTCCTAAGAAATTCAGACCTGCCTTAGAAAACTAGTGTGCATCATTCGACATCAAGTGAGTTAAAAAAATGTTTAATTGAGTCAAAGCAATAAACCAAAGACTATTTCGCCAAAAGAAACATTGAAAAGTAACCAAATCCGTGGTATTTCACATATGGGACTGTTATTCAGGTATATTTCATATAGGACAGCTACGAATTGATATTTTTTTTCGAAATTTCTAGAACAAAACCTCTTTTTTAGTCTTTTATGTTGAAGCCTTATGTTGACCTAAAATGACGAAAATTCATAAGGGACTGTTATGCGAGTAAGGACAGTCTGAAAAGGACAAAAAAATAGTGTTTTTACCAGCTTTGATAAGTTCTTTGTTTCCTTGTAGGGGAGAGCCCACTGCGACCAGTAATTGATCTATTGTGGTAATTACCCCGCGTTACTGTATGCTATCAGGCTCACCTGCACTATGGGTTGAAGTGACAGTTGATTGCTGATTAAGCATTTTATCCCAATCGGGTATGATATCAAAGATGTATGATATAACCTTCTTAGGGCTGATATGCAACCATATGTCTTGTGCGCTTATTAACTTTGCCCCAAGTACACGCTCTCTCCTATTTAGGAGGGCGCAGCAGTTGCATAGAAGATGCTCTGCAGTTTCTTTTTCGAACCCGCAGAACCGGCAGTCATCGTATTGAATAATGTTTATCCGTTTTAGATGTTGTTTTGATGGACAATGTCCGGTCAAGAGACCTGTGTAAGTACTTAACTCGTGCTTATATCGTGCTTGATAAGTTCTTTTGTTTCCATGTTGTTAAAAGTGCTTGCTATCTCCATATGTGAGTGCAGTTGTTCGACCATTGTTTGTTTTCGATGCAAAAAAAAAGAGATTTATTGTCATTATTTCTTTCATAACTCTTCAAGGTGTTAATGGCCCACTTTGGTGTCTTCAGATGAAAGTTGCATCATGAATCGAGCTATACAATGGTATTTTTTGCAAAATATTCGGTGGTGCAGACGGTACTTTTAGACGCCATTTAAAGTTTATTTACAACTTTTCATGTTGAAGGTCATTATTTAATTTTTTTCAACTATTCTATTTGGAAAGCTGATAAAAATTCAATGCATTTTGATGTGCTATTTTATAATTTCCGTTGAGAAACAACAGAGTTATGAAGCTTTGAAAAATGGTTATTTTTTATTTACAAAAAAATCTAACCGAAGCTAACTCAAAAATTTAAAATGTTAGAAATCTGAAAAAATACATGTGTTTTTAAGTCGCAAAAATGAACCAAATTTTCAATTTTGGGGAAAATCTGAAGACCCCCGGCGCAAACCCGTCAGATAATAAAAAAAAATCCCCTGTTGCAACTCAGCTAGATTCCAACCGATTTAAAAAAAAATTAGTGTTTCAGAATAATCCCATCATTTTCAAAGCAGATCTTGTTTTTTTTATTGTAGATTTCTCGTAAATTGAAAAATTTTCCTTTTTTGTTACGTGAATTCACTCATTTGCGACTGTTTTTGTTCCTTCTCAAAACAACTCCATTGGATAGAAAAAAAAAACCTTTTTTATACGCAATGAAGCAGTTTTTATTGGCTTCAAAGCGTATTCTAGAAGTTTCAAAAATAATCAATCCATATATTTTAATTATTTATTTTGTAAAATTTGTCAACATTTATACCTACTTTTTCCAACAAAAATTGGTTTTAAAAGTTATATAAAACTTTAAAAAAAATTCTCCTTCTCTTTTTTCGTTGATTTTATGTGATTTGAATTGTCAAAATTATTGAAAAGTTTGAGATTTTTTGATACGCTTACTTATAAAAATCACTTGTGAGCGGTACAAGCGCGTGGAATGTGTCATTAGTACTTTACATAAAAAGCTATCAAATAACTTGAGGTTTTCAATTTCTGTGAACAATTTAAGAAGATCAAGATAGATTTAATATCTATCTGATCGATTCCAGTCAGTGATTAACAATCATAACTATTGCCAATCACATCACATGCCTCAAGGGGGTCCAATATTTTTTACAATGTAAATCAATGACTTTCCAAATATTTCAAAACACTGCATAATTTACATTTTGCAAAATTATGTTCAACTAGTTGACCCGGTAAACTTCGTTTTACCCGTTACTTAATAAATTGTTGGAATATATTTACAGTTCTTTAACTTCTTCGTGCTCGTGCATCAGTTTTCATGAAAGTCATCTTCAAGTTGTTCGAGTTTTGTTCCGTTTCTAGTTGATTTTGTATAGGAGCCCTCCTTCCATAAAAGTGAGATTCTTGAAACTATTATACAAACCATCTCTGACCCAAAAAACCCTCGGATACCAAATTTCACTTCATTCCGACCGACCTTTCATACGTGATGGTGTTACAAAGAAAACGGCTCCATTTTTTGATATAAGATAATATTTCCGTTTCGAAATAAAAAAAATCTGAATTCAATGATCCTCAGCCTTGATCGAGTTCGGCTGATTGTTTCTTCTTTCGTAACATAAGGCTAGTGTCAAATTTTGGTGCGGTAAACCGAAAATAAATTAGTTAAAATTATTCAAAAATGGCAAGTTTTGCTGGCTAGAGCTTTCCCTAATTTCATGAAACGATTTTGTTGGGGTTATGTAAGTCATTAAATTCATTGGCTATGCAAAGTAGTTTTTTTGTGATTTTTTATTTTCATCCTACGGTTTAACAGCTTTCAAATGAGCAGTCAAAAACGCTAAAATAGAAAAAAAAATTGAAAACATTTATTTTTGCCAAACTTCGAATATTTATTCTGAGGCAAATATTAGGTTTAAGGTTTGTCTACATGAAAGGTACTGCAAGAATCAAGGAATATTTAAAATTCTGAGATAAATATTTTTAAGAACTTTGAAATCATCTCTGGTGATTTTGGAATGAAAAATTTTGCCATTCCATACAAAATTAAAGCTCGTTGCCTCAATTCAAGACTGAATGAACCCGTTCCAAAAATTTCTTTGCTATTCGTGGCAGTAAAAACAACAACAACAAAAGTAATGGGAGGTGTAAAAATGTATAAATTTGAAATTTTCATACAAAGCTTGCAGCGGTGAAAATACTCCTAAGTAAAATCTATAAAAAAAACAACTTAAGCTTTCTTCATACAAAATTAAAATTAAACTTTTTTTAAAGTCTCATTTTTCCACATTTTATATCTTGTGTTTTTTTGCTTTTCCAAGTTTCTCAAAACATTTTTAACAGGCTTCGTGTAGCACTGAATGCCTGTGTAGAAATTGATTTTGATCTTAATACTTTTGATCACGTTTAACACCTACAATCACGCCTTATCAGTTGTTCATTTGAGAATTTTCTGAATTAAGATGCTGTATATTTTTGTTTAAGTTCTATCAAACCAAAGAATCTATATAATAAGCTCGTTAAACTAAGAAGTACTCGGTTTATAAAATTTTTAATACCACGTCACCGCACTGTAGGGTAACGGACTTATTTTGGACCACCTTGCAGCTTTTTTCCAGTATTTCTCTCATAAATCGTGATAATCATGAAAATTTTTAACAAATAATGTTAAAGCTACTTCAAATGATTCTATCTAAGATTCCATTCAAATAAGGTGATAAGGGGTAGAAAATTGAAAATAAAGTTTTGATTTTTCACAGTTGGACCAAATCAAGCCCATTTCAGGAGGACGTGCCATTATTGGAGTCAATTTCCAAGAAGTTTTCTGCCTAGCTGTGATGAATTTACAACTAAAAACATGTTCACAGCTATGGTAAAATACTTGAAAACTAGTTTGCAAGCTCTAAGAACCAAAAAAAACTTGTTTTAATTGCAATTTGACCCATGTCGAAAATAGGTCGTACTTAATTCCTTACGGACTTATTTTGGACCACCCAACATAACCTAAGTATTGAACTTGCTCTTAAATGATCATGAACGTAATAAAACGTTGCACGGCAATATGAATAGTAATATCTACAATATTTCAATCGCTTTATATAACTAAAATATGTAATTTTGGCTTTATTTTATTTAATCAACTCGCTAGAGCCCAAACCCGCCTTTAGACGGGGTTCACTTCAATCAGCAATAAACCAAGCCAATTATTAGTTTCAACCTACTTTTTGTGCACTCTCCTTTAAACTACTTTAATCATTTAGTTTTAATGGCTGCTGTTTGATTATCTGTTGTCAAAAGCTACATTTTAAAGAAGCTTAACAATATGAAAAAAACTGGACATGCACCATTTTATTATTAAGTCATTATTTTTTATACTTCATGAAAAATAATTGACAGTTTGGTCTAAAATTTTCAACCACACAGAGATGATCTTCGAGAAAAAAAATACTTGGTTAGGATGAAGAGACAAAATATAAACCTCGTCCAAAGTAGAGATTGAGAAAAAAACGATAACAAATCGTCAAATATCTAACAGACTTTAATATTTGTAACAGTTGAAATATCTCAGTTAATAGTAGAACAATTATAACAAATAAATAATATATTTAATTATAGCTTTGAGATAGTCTTCACATGATCCAAAACTCACTTCCATCTGTACCGTTGAGCCGTCAACACGTACGCCGGAGCATCGTATCGTTGCTGTGTACCTGCAGGAACATTTTACATTATTTATTTTTTTTCCTTACCTGTTTTTCAATCAGCACTTTTCAGTGCTAAAATTATTTTCATTTTCTTTTATTCATATTTTCTCTTTTCTTTCCAGCATGGGGAAGTCATCGGCTGGCTCAAGGGCTGGTAGAAAGCGTATTGCCGAAACTAATTCAGGTCCATCGCCCAAAAAAGTTGAAATTTCCAACTCATTCGATGTCCTTCATAACATCGGTGATGAGGAAATATTCATATTTAATTCTGATAAGAGTACTAAGAAACCTTCTTCTTCTTATACTCTTAAAAACGAAAAGATTCCACCAATAACGGTCACGACTCCTGACTTCAATGCCTTTCGAAAAGAAATCGTCACTTCCGTTAAGGATGTGAAGATTTCTTTTCAGATCGGTCGAAGGGGAACTGCTCGTATATTGGCGGAATCTTTTAATGATTTTCAAAAAATTTTAAATTATTTGAATAATAAAAAACATCAATTTTTTACTTACGACACTAGAAGTGATCATCCTTTTAAAGTTGTACTTCGTGGTCTCACCGGCGATCAGACACCGGATGAGATCACAGCTGAATTAAATTCTTTGTTAGGTTTTTCTCCAATTCAAGTAATTCAAATGAGGAAAAGAACCAACACGAATAATACCAGTAGTGTTGGTTTTGCTCCTGAGCTTTATTTGATCCATTTTAAAAAGGATCAGGTCAATAATTTGCAAATTTTGGAAAAGGCTCGTCTTATGTTTCATTGTCGAGTAAAATTTGAACCTTTTCGTAAATCCCATACCAATTTTTTACAAAATATTACGCAATGTCGTCGTTGTCAAGCTTTTTGTCATGGCACTAAAAATTGTAGAATGAATGCCAGATGCATGTTTTGCGGCTCATTTGATCATGAAAAATCTAAATGCCTTTTTGGTGGTGATAAGCCAAAAACAGAATTTTTTAAGTGTGCGAATTGCGCAGGTAATCATTCCTCGAATTCTCTAGAATGTCCCGTTAGGGCAAAAATTGTTGCTTCTAGGAAAAATCCCAAAGTTTCCAGAAAAGTTTCTTCTCCTCCTTCCTCTTTTTCGTCTTCACACGTCAGACCGGCAAACAACTTGCCTGTTCGCAGTCAGCCTCGGCCTACATTGGAATCACGGCTGGGTAATACCCGAAGTGATTTTTATGTTACGTGGGCTGATTCTGCGCCACAAACTCGTTGTTTATCGTTCTCAGAGGTGGTTGAAAATGGGTTGCCCTCTTCAGGTTTAACTAATAAAAATGGAAAAAAACCAAGTCTCAACGTTCACGCGAAGGCTTGGGAAAATCCCCGAAATTCAAATACTTTTTCTTCTCCTTCATTTTCTGATCCTAACAATTTTGTTGATTTGGGTGAGATTACTGAGGAAAAATTAAAATTTTTGCATCAAAATTTAATGGAAATGATGCAACTTATGTTGAAAGCAAATTCAATGTTTGAAGCTTTCCAAACTTCTTTTAATTATGCTAACAAAATTATTATGACTTTACGATTCCCTCATGGATCCAAATAGATGTTTAAATATTATGAATTGGAACGCTAGATCTTTGCTGGCTAACCAAGACGAGTTCTTTTTATTTTTGAAAACTCAAAACATACATATTGCTGCCATCACTGAAACTTTTTTAAAGCCAGACAATAACTTGAAAAGCAATGCTTTGTTTAAAATTTTACGAAATGATCGACTTGATCGACAAGGTGGGGGTGTAGCTATTGTCATCAATAGTCGTCTCAAATTTAGACTTCTTCCTTCTTTCAATACAAAAGTCTTAGAAACAATTGGAATTGAATTAGAAACTTCTATGGGGAAAATTATAATTGTTGCCGCATATTTGCCTTTTCAATGCAGCGGCGAACAGAAAAATTTTTTGAAGGGAGATTTGCAAAAACTCACCAGAAATAAATCTAAATTTTTTATTATTGGTGACTTTAATGCAAAACACCGATCTTGGAATAATATTTCATCAAATTCAAATGGGAATATTTTGTTTAATGACTGCTCTGCAGGTTATTATACTGTTGAATATCCTAATGGGCATACTTGTTTTTCTTCAATTAGAAATCCCTCCACAATTGATTTGGTTCTAACGGATTTAGGCGAGCATTGTAGTCAATTAGTTACTCATGCGGACCTCGATTCAGACCACCTTCCAGTAACATTTTCTTTATCCCAAAGTCCCATTGAAAACCCTTTAAAATCAACTTTTAACTTTCAAAAGGCTAACTGGGAGCGATATAGGAATTTTATTGAACGTAATTTAGATGTAAACGTTCCACTGAATTCAATAGAAGATATTGATTTGGCTGTAGAAAATTTGACAACTGCAATAGTCAATGCTAAAGCCGCTTCAATACCTAAAGTTAAACATAAATTCAATCAACCTTTGATCGATGATGATCTTCAGTTTTTGATACGACTGAAAAACATTCGTCGACGCCAATATCAACGTACTAGGGATCCTTATTTGAAATTAATTTATCGCGACCTTCAAAAAGAGATCAAACGTCGTTTAAATTTCATTCGTAATGAAAATTTTGCCAAAGCAGTAGAGGATATAAAACCCTACTCAAAGCCATTTTGGAAATTAACTAAAATTTTGAAAAAGCCTCAGAAGCCAATTCCTACTTTGAAAGATGGGGATAAACTTCTTTTAACTAATTCAGAAAAGGCTCAAAAATTAGCCCAACAATTTGAGTCTGCTCATGATTTTAATTTAAACGTTGTAAGTCCAATTGATGCTCAAATTTCCCTAGAATTTGATGATATTCTTTCTAAGCAAAATGTGTTTGAAAGTTCTTGTGAGACAAATATTGATGAACTTAAATTGATTTTCAAAAAATTTAAAAATATGAAAGCTCCAGGGGAAGATGGGATTTTCTATATTCTTATTAAAAAGTTGCCTGAAAGCACTTTAAATTTTTTAGTTAAAATCTTCAACAAATGTTTTCATTTGGCTTATTTTCCCAATAAATGGAAAAATGCCAAAGTAACTCCAATTTTGAAACCTGGAAAAAGTGCTTCAGAGCCTTCAAGTTATCGACCAATTAGTTTGCTTCCTTCTTCAAGTAAACTATTTGAGAGAGTTATTTTGAATAGAATGAATCAGAATTCTATTTTCCCTGATGAACAATTTGGTTTTCGTCATGGACATTCTACTACACATCAACTTTTGAGTGTAACTAATATGATTAACGCTAGCAAATCTGAAGGTTATTCAACTGGTGTTGCTCTTCTTGATATTGAAAAAGCTTTTGACAGTGTTTGGCACAAAGGTTTAGTAGCTAAATTAGCTCGATTTGATTTTCCTGTATATCTCACCAAAATTATTCAAAATTATTTGACTAGCCGAACCTTACAAGTAAGCTATCAAAATTCATGCTCTGAAAGGACACCCATTAGAGCTGGTGTCCCTCAGGGTAGTATAGTTGGGCCTATTTTATACAATATTTTTACTTCTGATCTTCCTGATGTACCAGA
>NC_073693.1:303032777-303042777 GCF_029784155.1 Uranotaenia lowii | reverse complement strand
TTCTTGTTTTAAATTATATTTCTTCCAGATTTTTTCATTTGGTTGAAAAAGTTACAACGTTTGATCTGAATCATGAGTAAATTGCATAATTATTCATTAATTGAATAATAAAAATAGCTTAACTTGATGATTGTGGATTTTCAGGGGGCTTTACAGGGAAACAATCGAGCAGACAACTTATATACAATATGCAATGGATTGTAAGTTCTAAATAGCTTGCTTTTTTGGATTCTTCATTTATTTCCAATCGTTGGAAGGGAGTAAGATGGGTCAAACCTACCCCAAGCCAGAGGCAACAAACCACTTGGTAGTGCTGCAATTATTGTTTATCAATTAAGCATAAAATTTACTTTTTGCTCCGTATGTTTTTTCGATGCCTTTTGTGTCACCAAATATCAGTAAAAAAAATTTGAAATGATTGTGTTGATTCCCAAATGAGTGCAACGCGTTTCAATTTTGTATTGAAGAGATTTTTTTTCACAATAAACCATCCAGGAAATTCAAATAAGCTTGAAATAATTTGTCCTTCATTTTTGGTTTTAGCTATTCTTAAGCTTGATTGTTTTTGCTAACATGAGGAAAAGCTTAGTGTTTCATGCAAAAAGTTATACTCATTTCAAAATTAAAATTCTGAATCCATTGAAAAATGTTTAAAATACGACAGTCTTTGCTTGCTAGACTTTCCATTTATTTCAAGAAATGTTTTTGCCAAGGCAATTCAAATTTGGTTTGTTGACATGAATTGTACAGCATCAATCAAAGAATACTTTACAGCCAAAGTTTTTTTTTAATTCCAGTAAATCCCTGGAGATTTTATTTGAAGAATTTCGTTTTCCCATACAAAACTAAAAATATTTAGAAATCCTGAGTTTGCACTTCAAATTTTAATGTGCGTTGTGGTTCACATTTTAACTGAGGCTATCGGGTGTTTTTCGATATTAGTCATTTTACCATCTTTAAGGCATTCGCGACTTAATCAGCGATGCAGTTGGCGGATCGTTATTGAAAAACTTATCCGGTAAACTGTGTTCGATGTTTGATCTTGGGCTCGAACTCTCGGACATCGGCTTACGAGACAACAGACTTGCCAACTGAGCTATATCACAAGCCTTTATTGGGTGTATTGTTTCTTTCTTTTTTGTTATGAAATATTTATGCTTCATTACTTAGTTCCAAAACGCTTACATTGACGATTTCATGATTCAGTTACATCGCAAACATTCCGTCATATGCAACGGGAAAAATCCGTTTATAACCGAATCACAATAATATACATACTAGTCCAAATTGGTAGTCAAGTTTAGTCATCGGGCCGAAAATTGAATAAGTTTGGCGGAAACACTGCCACAAAACACGGTTCAACACCTGGCATCCCCCCTTACTAGAATCGTTGTTGAAGGTACCAGATGGCGCGCATAAGAAAACCCAATCAAATGAGGTTTGGTACGGCACAAAGTTGACTGAATTTCGGAAGTTTGAGGGCTGTCAATTTGGGAGGGAGGGTAGGGCATCTGGATTATATACTTGCTTTCTCGGCTTGGCACTAATTAGGATCCGCAACTAAATGAAACACATTTCCCGAATCAGGTGAAAATTGGCATGGCATTCGCCCGGGCCAGCAAATTGGCATCAGGTGCAGTTAAACGATTTGGCACCGGAGCTCGGTTGATTAGTGTCCTGGATGCAATTTTGGCTTGGAAGTAGATTTGATGAAATTGTGTTCACGTTACCATGAATAGTTTAATTGTTGGGAAAACCATTGGCGATGCAGGTCGTTGGAGTCAAATGATCGAAATATGTACTTCGATGGGAAACGGTTTTGAACGTTAGACATTTCAATCGGTTCTAGTATAATAAGTATAGTTTATAATGTTACGAAAACAATTTTTAACAAAATCCACAGACTTCCGACAAAAAACAAAAAAAAACCAAAAATCATTTTCATTCTAATAAATTAAAACCGCTTTTTAACCCTAAAATAACACTTTTTTTCTCTTTCTTCCATTGCAGGTAAGATGCCCCAGAAGCAATGTTCCCTTCTTGAAGCAAATGAAAGATAAGTTTCCCAATTTTAAAAGCATTCAATTCGACTTTTAATCACCTCCTAAAAAGCATGACATGTAATTGAAAATAAAACTAGCCGAAAAGCGTCACGGGTTCTTGCAACCGACGAATTTGGCCTCAGTTGTTGGTTGGCAGAAGTACATATAAAAGTAGGGAGTGAGAACCGAAAAATTCGACAAAAACGTCGTCCTACTTAATTAATTTAGAGCAGCAATGGCAAATGGCAGACAGAAAATTAGGAACAAATTTTCTCCCTCGCTTTTGCTTTCGATATTTCGGCTGACATTTTACGCATTCCCCAAAAACAACAAACTTGTAACTACCCTTTTGAATTTCGGGTCGGCCTAACATGGGGAGGGTGAAATGTGGTTTTTGGTGGGAGGCTTGAAGCCATTTTTAATTGAGCAAATGTCGATTTCAAGCGCAAGAAACTACTTAATTCAAACATGGATATAATATTATTAAGAATATATTTCTATTCATTTAATTTTTTCCTAAAAATTTCGCATTTGCAGTTAGTCTATATTCTTTAGTTTTCAATTTAAGTGATGATTAATATTATTTTTTCGATTATCAAATAATTTTATTTTAGTCAATTATTGTTAAAAAAATTATTGTGAGGCTGTAAATAAATTAAATGAAAAGAGGCATTCGAATAATATATGAAAATTCATAAAATCTTTTTCAATGCATTTGACAAAGTTACCAATTTTCTTAAATAATTATGCTTGAATTTTCCTGTGCTCCAAACTCGTTTCATTTTAAACCCTTTTTGAATAGTGTTGTTTAAAAATAACACTTATTTAAATCCAAATATCACGAAAACGCATGAATATTTTTGTGTTATGTATTCAGAAAAAATATTTTTGAGATTTGAAAAAAACAGCTCATGATATTTTCATAACTATATTTTAATGTATACATGAAATATCAAAAAAAAAGTATGCTGAAAAATAGCACAAATCAATTTTATTCATTTATATTTATTGTGTGCTGAAATATCTGAAAATTTGGAAATTTGAACAATTTTTTTATCTCAATTAATCACAAACATCTTCTTGCACGTTATGAACAATATTTAGATGAAATTTGCGAAGTTGTATTGATATAAATCAACAAATTAAAAAAATATTTTTTAACTTTAATGGGCCATAACTTTTAAAGGACTCGAAATAACGGCTTCAAACCTATCCAGTTGTCTTATTAAAACTAAAATATTATTATTTTATTGACTATTTAAACAGTTAAAAAAATAATTAACTGGAAATATCATGTGCCAAAATGGCATCTCCAAATATTACAATTCTCTCTTCTAATTTCTGCACTGTTTTTTTAAATAAATTTAAATTTCAAAATTAGTAATTTAAACATATTTTATGTAAGTTTCACTTCAAGAATTATTTTGGCCGTTTTGACTGCGAATTTGAATATTTTACTTAAACTGTGGAAAGATTTTAATTTGAGTTTGAAATTTCAATGTTCAATTAATTACAAATATAGGAAATTTCAAAGTTCGAACATTGAAAATTTCAAATGAACAGGACAAATAATTTTGGAATCATATTTAAATGTTCAAAAATTGGATTTAAATAATTTTTAGTTAGAAGACCTTATGAATTTTCAAAACATATTTTTTTTAATATTACATTATATTCAGCAAAAATAAATTTTAAGTTTTGATTGAAAAATAATCTTTGTTTCAAAATGCTCATTATTTCATCATAAAAATGTCATCCAAAAAGTAAACATTTATTAAAAATGTTTTATGATGATATCAGTTCTTCCATTCATACCAAAGATCTACAATTATAGAATAAATTGTATCATTGAATTTAGTTTCAGGGGTGATGATGTCTTATTTTCAAAATTTTGCTCTGAAAAAATAACTGGAGGGAGAGATAAAATTGAAGAAAAAAAACACTTCATATTTTTAATGTGTGTATTGCAAATTGTTTCGTAAAGCTCTTCAAGATTTTTCATTGGAAGCTTAAAATGAACAGTATGAAATATTCTGATAATAGCTTAAAATTATTTTAAATTCCAATTTTGGAACTTTCGGCTTGATTGAATATCACAATTTAAAAAGCTTCCAAATTTTCATGTAGTTTATAAGTTAAACCCTTTTTAAAAAACGATAAATTTTTAATATTATCTTTTAATGTAAATAAATCACGAACCAATGACAGGTAAAAATGATCAGATCTTTATTAAAAATTAAAAAATAATAATTCAAAAGAAATTGTTTAGTTAAAATGTGACAATTTTTTTTTAAGATCACGAATTTTCATAAAGAAAACATAATAATCGATTTTTTTTTGTTTTATTGCAATTATTTTTTCATGAGTACAGCTGTGATGTTAAAAATTTGAAATTCATCTTAAAGTGAAAATACGAAGCTCAGTTTCAAAACTGAAAGAAGACCAAAAAGCATTCAAAATTGAAAGTTCACAGTTTTGAAAATGAAAAAATAAGTTTTGAACTCCAGATGTTTAAAAAAACAATTTAAAAATCAAGATTTAAGGTTCAAGTTTTTGAATAAAGAGTAAATTGTGATACATTCTGAGAACTTCTTTCGAAATTTTTCAATAAGGATTCATTTATTTCAGCTTCAGAAATCAGAGTTCCCCACAATCCTTTCAAAAGTCATGATCTTTTGCTTAAATTCAAAATAAATTTTTTGATGGCTGCAAATCTTTAAATCAAAACTTCTAGATGACAATCAGACAGAATAATTGAACAAAAAAAAATAACTCAAAAAAAAAAGAACATCAGAGCAATAGGGATTAAAGTGAAAAAATATCAATTTTGAGTTAATGATTTGAACTGCAATTTCCCGGTTGTATGAAAAATCGAAAAAAGTGAAAACTTCAAAGCGTACTTCCTCGATAGTAGGTTTCATGGACTTATACTCCTTTGGTTTAGAGGGCATCATCAATAGTTTCTTTATTTATTCCTGATTATTTTTTTTTTCAAACCATGGTACGACGTTAATTTACTTTAAATCCAGTATAAAGTTGGATTTAAGTGCAAGAAAATCTGAAAAAAAGGTAAATTGACAAAAAGTTCAAAAACAGCTTCATTTGAAAATTCATCAAAAATTATGTGTTTAAAATTTTGAAAGTCCAAAATTTTAAAAATGTGTCAAATTATTATTTTTTAGTTATTTTTTTTAAATTTATTTGGTGTGACTAACACAATTTTGACGGATCATTTATTAAAAAAACCGTTTTAAAACTACTTTTTGGCATTTTTGTTGTCATGATCTTAAAAACATTGAAAAAATATATATTCATATGTGCAACGTACAGCCAAGGTTGCCAAAATCACAGAAAAATTTTATTTTCACAGAATTTTGAGAAAAATTAAGTCACAGATCACAGAATTTTTCAAATTTTAACAGAATTAATAATTTTTCTTAATTATGCACAGATTTCCAAAATCATGAATGATTTTGTCATTTTCGACTTTTTATTTCTAACACTAATTTATGAAACTATAAAATATGTTAACTGATTTTTTCAATTAAACCAGTAGCAGTAGTTTTCATTTTTTTATGCTTGACATGATTTCCCAATGAACTTTATAGAAATAGCGTCACAAAACCGTCACTGAATTTTAGGTTCAAATCACAAAATTCGAGATTTTTTTTTCAAGACATAGATTTTGTTTTCGACAACCTTGCGTACAGCTTCGATTTTCAGCTTTCTTGGACACTTAGGGAAAATTTTGTAGGAATTCCGTAGCTGATATGCCGTTTTTTCCAAAACATTTTTTCGGGTTTTTTTTTCGTCTAAGACTTTGAATAACGGAAAACTGAAGTGTTGTAGGAGAAAAACGAGCTTCACATCTTTCGTTCAAGACTGCTTTGCCAGGAAGACCCAAACTGACGCCATTTACACTGATCTCTCAGCTGCCGCATGTCCCGCTTTTTTCTGAGAAAATGTTTGTGGTAGACTCAACACTCTTCGATTCTACCCAGGGGGGTGACATCCCTATCCTTTGTCATTGATTTTGACAACCATCAAAATTACGGGCCCACGATTTTGTGGGCCCATAACAAACCTGACATTTTGCTGTCAAGGAACATGATTTTTACCGATTAGGCTGTAAAAATTAAATAGGTAACACTTATTAGGATATATTGACAGTTCTACACGAACACCACCTAAGCAGGAGGCCTCAGCCCTAACCTCAAACCATGGGAGAACAGAATCAATTTCTGATAAGGGCGCACGATAAACGCGATTTTCTGGTTCTAATACCGACAAATTCGCCCTGTGGAAAAGCGATACACAGATGTTCGTGTTTTGATTTCAGGGCTGCCAAGTGCATTGATATTTGATATTGATATTTGATTATATACTTTTTTAATTGCATTGTTATTGAAAAACCTTTTCATGAGTACTGAGAATTTGCGACTTTCCGGTAGATTTCTATTCGAATGTGAAATTAAACGCATCATTCATCTGAACGAAATAACAACTTACTGTATCGCACACCTCAACGATGTAGCGAATTATGTGGATATGTTTAAAATAATCGGAACTTGTAGGCAATTATTTAAAAAGTCATCATTAATTAACTTGTTTGAAACACTGAATGATTTTGCATTTGTTTAGAAGTTAAAAACAATTCTTTTTTAATCTACCAAGCAGTATTTTAAAATATACTTCAGATGTTTTGAATTCACCATGAAAATTAAGCAAAAGATGGCTTGTCTTCATTTAGTTAGGGGACGCCCCGTAATGAATTCAAACGTTTAACTGTTGATAGTTGAAAAATTAATCAATTTCGAATTTTTATAATTAGTTTAAAACAAGCAAATACTAATTTTTGTAACGCACCTAGCATCACTGGTGAGGCCACTAGAAAATCAAAATTTGAGGTTATGGCTGATACCAATTTTTCGCCAATACTATCGCCCGTAAATACCCTTATAGGAAATTTCACTGACTGGATAAACCTAAATTTAGCCTCAATTCAAATTCATTGATTCAACACAGAAAATTATTCAAAGATGATATTTCTCGAATATTTTTTCTCAAAATTAGCAGCACATTTTCAAAGTTTATAAAAGACAAGATTTAATTGCTCGTTAAGTTCCTAGCACTTATGGTTGCCACAATAATTTCCAGACATATCCGGACCGGGCGAATCCGTTCAATTTTATCTTAAACCCTGGCATCATCCGGGCATCGGATTTCTAAATTTTTACCAAAAATCCATGCATATTTGGTCAAAACCACGGTATTATTTAATTAAAAATAAAAAAAAACAATATTTAAATTTAAAATATTTTTTCACATCAAAACACATACGCAGATTTTAAATCGTACTTTAGACTTCCGAAAAACTGTTTATTGAAAATAAACTTGCTAAACATCGTTTTCTGACACAAAATTAAAAAATTATAATCCAAAAAATTTTATCTGGAAACCTGGCAATATCCGGGCCTTTGAACTCCAAATTTTTAACCCAATATCCTGGCAATATCCGAGCAAATTTGGAATTATTAAATAAAAATAAAAGAAACAACTCAAAACAAAAACTCGGTTTTGGAAGCAAAATAAAAATAATAACTCAATTGAAGTTTTATTTACTAAAGTTCAGTTTTGAAATAAAGTAAATAAATCTGTGCAAAATCCAGGATTTTTCTAAGAAATCCGGGAAACCGGGCGAGACCGAACTTTTCCTAAATTTAGTGTCAAATATCCAGGCATAGCATCACCAAAAAATCTGGTTCAGTTTAGCGTTTCGTGGGCACGTTCTAGCAATTTTAATATTTTTATATTGAAGAAAATATTTTTCAAGTTGTTTCCAAATGATGATGGCTTCAGATGTTTTTCCGGAATCCTAGCAGAATCCCTTGAATATAAAGCTTTAAAAAGTCAAATTTCAGATAAAGTAGAACAAGACTACCGAACCAAAAAAAACTTCATTCAATCAATCAAATGAATGAATTGACGAGTTAAAATAAATGAGCTTGGTAGATGATCAAAAACGGCTGTTTAAAAATATAAAAGCTTTCTTAAAATTTAAGATTTTGAATTACTTTGAACTACAACATTCCCGACTCAAGGGTTCGTAGTTTACAAAGATGGAAATTTTCTTGAGAATTTAATTTCTTTAACAAATTTCATTTATGTATATTTAATTACTTTCTATGAACTATTTAAGCTGAAAGAACATACACATATGAATAAGAATAGTCATACAAATTAGGTATTAAGAGTTTCTAAAATGTCTCGCTTTTTTTGGCGATGTCCATTTTTTTTCGTGAAATATCCCGCTTTTTTCTGAAAGTATCTGGTAAGCCTACTTTATCCGTATATGATTACCTTCTATGCAGTATTTTAGCTGATGGAACATATACATACGTATGAAAATCGTCATAAAAATTTGATTTGGAGGAGTTTCCGAAATGTCCCGCTTTTTTCGGCGATGTCCCGCTTTTTATTTGTGAAATGTCCCGCATTTTTCTGAAGGTATCTGGTAAGCCTAGGCTATCCTGCGACGCTTCTTGAGCTATGCCCTACGTCACTTGAATTGGCACGATCCGTTTCGTCTGTCAAGCTACGAAAATCGTTGCCGCCTCATAAACTTGGATACGATTCAAGTTCGTAGGAACGTTACTCGAGCTCTGGTTGTAGCTGACCTGCTGACATCGAGAATAGACTCTCCCACGGTGCTGGAGCCTGTCCCTCTCAGTGTATGACTCCGAGGATTAAGAAACCAGCATTTGCAGCTCTACGTCCCCACTCGTCTGAACAACTATGGGGCCAACAGCGCTTTTGTCGGAATCTTAAAAACTTTTAATCGTTTTTCTGCGCATTTCGAATTTGACGTTTCGAGAAATGTGATCCGAAGGAAAATATTAGACGTGTCCAGAACAGTGTCGAGTGGATTTTAATTTTGATAAGTTATTTAGGATTAAGTTATCATTTGGATCAACATGTGATCCATTGATTTTTTATAAAAATAAATAAACAAATAAATAAATAAATTACGGGGTTTCAATGCTAAAAATTTAGTAATAATCGGTTGAGAAACAAGAGAGATTAAGCGGTTTTAAGCAGAGAGTGTCAAATAGTCACTCAAGGTCTTATTAGGGTTTTTTTCCTGGGCTTTCGGGGTGCGTCCATAAAAAATAATAAGGCAAAGTTAAAAATTGTAAGATTTCATTGAAGGTTCTTGAATATTTTTTTTTATCTGGATGCAAATAAAGATATCAGCCGCCAAACTTCCAATAATGTCATATTGATACTTGAGAGCGGAAAGTTTCAAACATATCCAAAACAAATTCTTAAAAATATCGTTTGAGATTCATTTGTTGTTTTCTTTATTTGTTTAAATTATGATATCAAGAAGCATCAAACAAGCATAAAAAGACAAACCAATACCAATTTTAAATGCGTTCAAAAGTTGAAAAATGGTGCTTTGAATGAAATTTTATAGTAAGAAACTTGGAGTTCGGTTGATAACAATTTGCTTTTATTACTGTCATTACTGTTCAGACTGTTTATAAATGCGTTGAATTTTCAAGCAAATTTATGACTCAAATGATAATCACAAATACTAGAGTCAAAAAATATTTAAAAACAAAATCCTCAGGTTTGTGCAGGGTGGATAAAAATTAATATTTTTTTCAAAAAAATCTAAAAAATCAGATTTTTTTCATTTAAATCGGTTTTTTTTTCAATTAAATAAGTTTTTTTTAATTTAAATAGGATTTGTTCTATAAATTGGATTTTGAGGGTAATATTTTAGCATTTTAGAAGGTTTTTCAATCATGTGATAAAGTTGAGTTGTTAAACTCAGCTTCATAAAGGCTGTATAAGTGTAGCATTATGATTCATGATTTTCAACATTCATCAAAGACCAATGCTTTTCAAACTAAATCCACATCGATTCGACTTTGTATCTAACGACTCGAAAA
>NC_073693.1:303003984-303032277 GCF_029784155.1 Uranotaenia lowii | reverse complement strand
TTAGTATTAAATACCTGGGAAAACCCCGGATAAAACCGGGCTATCTGGCAACCTTATATTATAGAATGATCGTATAAAACTCGAAAAAACTGCATTTATCTACCAAATTGGAGGCAACATACTTACATATTTTTAAATTCTGTCTAAAGCGATAGGAACTATATAATTTGGACGATATTCAACACCTTATTCGTATATCCTGAAAGTAAGCAGGAGAGCGTAAGTTTTGCTCTCAATTCATGCAAATCGTTGCCAACGACAATATTTGCTGCTTCTCAATGGACAATTCTTAAAATGTACCATCTGATTTTTAGTAATCTGATTACCCTGCTACTCGAAGAGAGAATAACAAGGTTGTTTTCTTACTGAATCCCGCAGGGGGGGAGAACAGATTTTCAAACATTACGGACTTTTAATCATATCCGATTTATACCGACTTTAAGTGACATTTTTTTTTCGATCGTTTTCTTATTTGGTAGAAATCGCGATTCTCATTGAACATCATTTACGACTTAATCTATCATTTCTAATGCGATTTTATGTTAGCTTTCCTTCATCTTATTATAACTATTTTGTATTCGATGACTTGCTCAAAGTTATGTTTAGCTCCGAAAAAATCTATCCGCACACATGAGCTAGAAAAATTTGTTACTTTTGTTACAACTTATGATGCGAAAATGCAAACAAACCTAATCGCCTTCGAGCCACTCGATAGAGTTCACTAAATGTACTTCTTATGAACTTTGCAAATTCTATGATCAGTGATAAGCTTTCAGACTTCTTAATATTAATTTATTCAAGGGTTTATTCTTTTTCACTTTTTCAAGAACCTTCAATTACTTCAAGAATATTTTGAAGTAAATGAATAAGTTTTCTAATGCTCCTTGAACTTCCTGTGCCTATTTCCATCAATCCTCGACTACATGAATGATGAATCGTTTGAAAAAAAAAAAATGCGATAGAAAATAACTTTTTAAAGATCTGGCAAAGAAATTAACGCAAAAATAAAATTTGTTTATAAATATTTTTATTTGTTCCAATGGTCGTGAGTAATGAGATATATTTGTATTTTTTCGTTTCTTTCTAATGATAAATTTTGGATTGGGTCTTATATCTGAGATCATAGGATCTTATACTACACATTTATGAAAAACCAGATTTTAGCTTTGACACGATCTTAAAACCAAAGAAAAAGTTCCAAAACTATGAAAAATTGTCAATTTTGTCAATTTGTTCAATTTTGTCAATTTTGTCAATTTTGTCAATTTTGTCAATTTTGTCAATTTGTCAATTTTGTCAATTTTGTCAATTTTGTCAATTTTGTCAATTTTGTCAATTTTGTCAATTTTGTCAATTTTGTCAATTTTGTCAATTTTGTCAATTTTGTCAATTTTGTCAATTTTGTCAATTTGTCAATTTTGTCAATTTTGTCAATTTTGTCAATTTTGTCAATTTTGTCAATTTTGACAATTTTGTCAATTTTGTCAATTTTGTCAATTTTGTCATTTTGTCAATTTTGTGAATTTTGTGAATTTTGTGAATTTTGTGAATTTTGTCAATTTTGTCAATTTTGTCAATTTTGTCAATTTTGTCAATTTTGTCAATTTTGTCAATTTTGTCAATTTTGTCAATTTTGTCAATTTTGTCAATTTTGTCAATTTTGTCAATTTTGTCAATTTGTCATTTTGTCAATTTTGTCAATTTTGTCAATTTTGTCAATTTTGTCAATTTTGTCAATTTTGTCAATTTCGTCAATTTTGTCAATTTTGTCAATTTTGTCAATTTTGTCAATTTTGTCAATTTTGTCAATTTTGTCAATTTTGTCAATTTTGTCAATTTTGTCAATTTTGTCAATTTTGTCAATTTTGTCAATTTTGTCATTTTGTCAATTTTGTCAATTTTGTCAATTTTGTCAATTTTGTCAATTTTGTCAATTTTGTCAATTTTGTCAATTTTGTCAATTTTGTCAATTTTGTCAATTTTGTCAATTTTGTCATTTTGTCAATTTTGTCAATTTTGTCAATTTTGTCAATTTTGTCAATTTTGTCAATTTTGTCAATTTTGTCAATTTTGTCAATTTTGTCAATTTTGTCAATTTTGTCAATTTTGTCAATTTTGTCAATTTTGTCAATTTTGTCAATTTTGTCAATTTTGTCAATTTTGTCAATTTTGTGAACTTTGTCGATTTTGTCAATTTTGTCAATTTTGTCAATTTTGTCAATTTTGTCAATTTTGTCAATTTTGTCAATTTTGTCAATTTTGTCAATTTTGTCAATTTTGTCAATTTTGTCAATTTTGTCAATTTTGTCAATTTTGTCAATTTTGTCAATTTTGTCAATTTTGTCAATTTTTGTCAATTTTGTCAATTTTGTCAATTTTGTCAATTTTGTCAATTTTGTCAATTTTGTCAATTTTGTCAATTTTGTCAATTTTGTCAATTTTGTCAATTTTGTCAATTTTGTCAATTTTGTCAATTTTGTCAATTTTGTCAATTTTGTCAATTTTGTCAATTTTGTCAATTTTGTCAATTTTGTCAATTTTGTCAATTTTGTCAATTTTGTCAATTTTGTCAATTTTGTCAATTTTGTCAATTTTGTCAATTTTGTCAATTTTGTCAATTTTGTCAATTTTGTCAATTTTGTCAATTTTGTCAATTTGTCAATTTTGTCAATTTTGTCAATTTTGTCAATTTTGTCAATTTTGTCAATTTTGTCAATTTTTGTCAATTTTGTCAATTTTGTCAATTTTGTCAATTTGTCAATTTTGTCAATTATGTCAATTTTGTCAATTTTGAAAATTTTGTCATTTTTGTAAATTTTGTCAATTTTGTCAATTTTGTCACTTTGTCAATTTTGTCATTTTTTCAATTTTGTCAATTTTGTCAATTTTGTGAACTTTGTCGATTTTGTCAATTTTGTCAATTTTGTCAATTTTGTCAATTTTGTCAATTTTGTCAATTTGTCAATTTTGTCAATTTTGTCCAAATTTTGTCAATTTTGTCAATTTTGTCAATTTTGTCAATTTTGTCAATTTTGTCAATTTTGTCAATTTTGTCAATTTTGTCAATTTTGTCAATTTTGTCAATTTTGTCAATTTTGTCAATTTTGTCAATTTTGTCAATTTTGTCAATTTTGTCAATTTTGTCAATTTTGTCAATTTTGTCAATTTGTCAATTTTGTCAATTTTGTCAATTTTGTCAATTTTGTCAATTTGTCAATTTGTCAATTTTGTCAATTTTGTCAATTTTGTCAATTTTGTCAATTTTGTCAATTTTGTCAATTTTGTCAATTTTGTCAATTTTGTCAATTTTGTCAATTTTGTCAATTTTGTCAATTTTGTCAATTTTGTCAATTTTGTCAATTTTGTAAATTTTGTCAATTTTGTCAATTTTGTCAATTTTGTCAATTTTGTCAATTTTGTCAATTTTGTCAATTTTGTCAATTTTGTCAATTTTGTCAATTTTGTCAATTTTGTCAATTTTGTCAATTTTGTCAATTCTGTCAATTTTGTCAATTTTGTCAATTTTGTCAATTTTGTCAATTTTGTCAATTTTGTCAATTTTGTCAATTTTGTCAATTTTGTCAATTTTGTCAATTTTGTCAATTTTGTCAATTTTGTCAATTTTGTCAATTTTGTCAATTTTGTCAATTTTGTCAATTTTGTCAATTTTGTCAATTTTGTCAATTTTGTCAATTTTGTCAATTTTGTCAATTTTGTCAATTTTGTCAATTTTGTCAATTTTGTCAAATTTGTCAATTTTGTCAATTTTGTCAATTTTATCAATTATGTCAATTTTGTCAATTTTGTCAATTTTGAAAATTTTGTCATTTTTGTAAATTTTGTCAATTTTGTCAATTTTGTCACTTTGTCAATTTTGTCAATTTTTGCAATTTTGTCAATTTTGTCAATTTTGTCAATTTTGTGAATTTTGTCAATTTTGTCAATTTTGTCAATTTTGTCAATTTTGTCAATTTTGTCAATTTTGTCAATTTTGTCAATTTTGTCAATTTTGTCAATTTTGTCAATTTTGTCAATTTTGTCAATTTTGTCAATTTTGTCAATTTTGTCAATTTTGTCAATTTTGTCAATTTTGTCAATTTTGTCAATTTTGTAAATTTTGTCAATTTTGTCAATTTTGTAAATTTTGTAAATTTTTGTCAATTTTGTCAATTTTGTCAATTTTGTCAATTTTGTCAATTTTGTCAATTTTGTCAATTTTGTCAATTTTGTCAATTTGTCAATTTTGTCAATTTGTCAATTTTGTCAATTTTGTCAATTTTGTCAATTTTGTCAATTTTGTCAATTTTGTCAATTTTGTCAATTTTGTCAATTTGTCAATTTTGTCAATTTTGTCAATTTTGTCAATTTTGTCAATTTTGTCAATTTTGTCAATTTTGTCAATTTTGTCAATTTTGTCAATTTTGACAATTTTGACAGTTTTGACAATTTTGACAATTTTGACAATTTTGACAATTTTGACAATTTTGTCAATTATTACAATTCTGTCAATTTCTGTCAATTCTGTCAATTTGTCAATATTTAAAAAAGGTGGTTGATAATAAAGAATAATGGAAGGAAGGAAGAAGGAAGAAGAAAGAAGGAAGAAGGAAGAGGGAAGAAGGAAGAAGGAAGAAGGAAGAAGGAAGAAGGAAGAAGGAAGAAGGAAGAAGGAAGAAGGAAGAAGGAAGAAGGAAGAAGGAAAGAAGGAAGAAGGAAGAAGGAAGAAGGAAGAAGGAAGAAGGAAGAAGGAAGAAGGAAGAAGGAAGAAGGGAAGAAGGAAGAAGGAAGAAGGAAGAAGGAAGAAGGAAGAAGGAAGAAGGAAGAAGGAAGAAGGAAGAAGGAAGAAGGAAGAAGGAAGAAGGAAGAAGGAAGAAGGAAAGAAGGAAGAAGGAAGAAGGAAGAAGGAAGAAGGAAGAAGGAAGGAAGGAAGAAGAAGAAGGAAGAGGAAGAAGGAAGAAGGAAGAGAAGGAGAAGAAGAGAAGAAGGAAGAAGGAAGAAGGAAGAAGGAAGAAGGAAGAAGGAAGAAGGAAGAAGGAAGAAGGAAGAAGGAAGAAGGAAGAAGGAAGAAGGAAAGAAGGAAGAAGGAAGAAGGAAGAAGGAAGAAGGAAGAAGGAAGAAGGAAGAAGGAGAGGAAGAAGGAAGAAGAAGAAGGAAGAAGAAAGAAGGAAGAAGAAAGAAGGAAGAAGGAAGAAGAAGAAGGAAGAAGGAAGAAGGAAGAAGGAAGAAGGAAGAAGGAAGAAGGAAGAAGGAAGAAGAAGAAGGAAGAAGGAAGAAGAAAGAAGAGAAGAAGGAAGAAGGAAGAAGGAAGAAGGAAGAAGGAAGAAGGAAGAAGGAAGAAGGAAGAAGGAAGAAGGAAGAAGGAAGAAGGAAGAAGAAGGAAGAAGGAAGAAGGAAGAAGGAAGAAGGAAGAAGGAAGAAGGAAGAAGGAAGAAGGAAGAAGGAAGAAGGAAGAAGGAAGAAGGAAAGAAGGAAGAAGGAAGAAGGAAGAACGGAGAAGGAAGAAGGAAGAAGGAAGAGGAAGAAGGAAGAAGGAAGAAGGAAGAAGGAAGAAGGAAGAAGGAAGAAGGAAGAAGGAAGAAGGAAGAAGGAAGAAGGAAGAAGAAGAAGGAAGAAGGAAGAAGGAAGAAGGAAGAAGGAAGAAGGAAGAAGGAAGAAGGAAGAAGGAAGAAGGAAAGAGGAAGAAGGAAGAAGGAAGAAGGAGAAGGAAGAAGGAAGAAGGAAGAAGGAAGAAGGAGAAGGAAGAAGGAGAAGGAAGAAGGAAAGAAGGAAGAAGGAAGAAGGAAAGAAGGAAGAAGGACAGAAGGAAGAAGGAAGAAGGAAGAAGGAAGAAGGAAGAAGGAAGAAGGAAGGAAGGAAGGGAAGAAGGAAGACGGAAGAAGGAAGAAGGAAGAAGGAGAAGGAAGAAGGAAGCATGAAGACTCGCAGAAGGAAGTTTGAAAAATAAGGCTGAGAATGTTCGCGAAATGTTGTTCGAAGGAGCAAAAAAAAATTGGATCAATCAAAAAAGTCGTCGTGAGAAGTTAAAATGGTTGGTCAAATTTCAATGAATGAACAAGCGAGGAAAAGTTTAAGGATATTGGCTTCTAAATATTTCTATGCATTGATTCAATCCACACTTTTCAAAGTAAATCGAAGTAAAGGAATAATCAAGTGCGTCAAAAAAGTAACAATACCGATCCTAAAAGCACATCACAGCCACACTTTCTTCGTTCATATTCACCCGGTAAAATTAAGATATCTCTTACCAGCATATCGCTGCAAAATTGAATCCCATTTTCTGTTCATTTTTCTGGTACCAGCTTCTTCTTCAGCCTCCCAACTGGGATGGCTCATATATTGACAACGAAAAATGTTTCCGTTTTTTTCTTTCTTCCAACCGAGCTCATTTTCAAGATGCTGCTAATATTTTGCCACCCGTAAAGGTTTCAGGCACGAAACAGGGACAGATCTAATCAGTTTCGAAGCAAAATGGGACGCGCTTCTCCTTGCGGGTCTTCCGAATATTGGCAGGTGTCTCACCTTATGAGCCAGCAGCCTTTTGGGAGGGGCAAGACACAGTTATAATTTTCTGTCTCCCCGGTTTCAAGAATAATTCTTCGTAATTTTTTTCAGCCTTTTTCATCCTCCAATAAATTTGGCTCAAACCATTCTTAAAATTTTGCCTCGATTAAGCGTTCATAAAGTCTGAGGTGACAAGCGAGTGACACCTGCAACAAAATTTGTCCCTCCATCGTCTTTGCCCTCGTTATGAAAAAAAAAAATATAATCAGCCATCCCAAGAATCTTCTGGCACTCGTTT
The DNA here is from genome assembly GCF_029784155.1 of Uranotaenia lowii. Lineage (NCBI taxonomy): Eukaryota > Metazoa > Arthropoda > Insecta > Diptera > Culicidae > Uranotaenia > Uranotaenia lowii. Next base: position 303,025,478 of record NC_073693.1, on the reverse strand, counting down.
CAGGAGGAGGGGGAGGGATTTTATGTTCGGAGACATCTATTGCTGGTACCCGATACAATATGTTCCCTTATTGAATACTTTTATGCTTAGAGGTCGGGTACTTCCAGTTTTTAGAATTTCGAGGTGGTTCTTTTTTTTTCTTCCAACACCTTGAGTGCTCAAGACACTTTTTTGTCTCGTTTTGTTCCGTTCATAAGATATTTTGGTCGAGCGTTGACAGGCAAAATGGCACACACACCCTCTTCCGAATAAAGTGGACCATTTTCTGCCGAAACATATCGACTGTTGGAAGGTGGAAGCGAAAATTTGCAATAAAGATTCCGGTTGATGATTTTCAGTTGCGTGGGTGGATCTTTTAGAAGTCTTGGCGTTTTTTCGTGTAATCAGAAAACGAACATTCTATTACCTTGAATTTTAAACAGTTTGATAAAAAAAAAATTAAAAAGTTGTTTCATCAGTAAAGCTATTAATGATCTTCTCCGAGTTCAATTTTACAATGTATTTATTAGTGACCTTATTGGTGACATTAATATTTTATTGCGCCAGAAGATGAACTGCAGACTAGGGACCCATAAATAATGGCACTGAGACATCTTTATTGGCATCAGATAACTAGTTTCTTATGGAATAAGGAACAGAAGACTAATGATTTAGTTAGACGCAGTATGGTGGTTGGCAAATTTGCTCTGGTGTTTAATTGGAATTGAAGAATAAGTTTCTGAAATTTCTTTTATGTTTAAATTTGAATAAAGTGATAACATTTTTATTGATATTTTGGATCGTTGTAAAATGTTATATGATGCAAAACAAGTTGAATTCAGATGAGATGAAAAAACCAAACATTGTATTGATTTTTTTTTATATTTCATAATTTGCCTTTTTCTACCACCAAATGAGAATAGTGTCATTTTGTTCAAAATTATCACCCTCAAAAAAAAATCCATCAAATAAACAAGCTGTTAAGTTTCTGAATTTGGAGCATTCAAGATGTTTCTTTTTGCCTTTCTACAGCTGATATTTTTTTCCGGCCTAATTGACATTATTTGAACTTGACAACATTGCTAAAATTATGCAACAATAACAAAAAAGCAGCAGTCACCATCATGAAAAATGACAACAGTTAAAAAAAAACAAAAATGACAAAAATGACAAAAATGACTAAAATGACAAAAATGACAAAAATGACAAAAATGACAAAAATGACAAAAATGACAAAAATGACAAAAATGACAAAAATGACAAAAATGACAAAAATGACAAAAATGACAAAAATGACAAAAATGACAAAAATGACAAAAATGACAAAAAATGAAAAAAATGACAAAAATGACAAAAATGACAAAAATGACAAAAATGACAAAAATGACAAAAATGACAAAAATGACAAAAATGACAAAAATGACAAAAATGACAAAAATGACAAAAATGACAAAAATGACAAAAATGACAAAAATGACAAAAATGACAAAAATGACAAAAATGACAAAAATGACAAAAATGACAAAAATGACAAAAATGACAAAAATGACAAAAATGACAAAAATGACAAAATTGACAAAAATGACAAAAATGACAAAAATGACAAAATTGAAAAAAAAAACGACAAAAATGACAAAAATTACAAAAATGACAAAAATGACAAAATTAAAATAATGACAAAAATGACAAAAATTAAAAAAAATGACAAAAATTACGAAAATCACAAAAATATTCTCAAAATTTTCAAAAATACCAAACATCAAAATATAAACCAATTGAAAAGTTAATGCAAAAATGGCAAAAATTAAAAAAAATAACATTATTAACAGAATTAAAGAAATTGGTAAAACTAATCAATGTTGTCTGTTCTCATCTGTCAGAACTGTCAAAACTAATAAAGTATTTAAAATTGACAAAATTGTCAAATTTGTCCAAAACAAAATGATTAAAATCAATAAAATGGAATAAATTGAAGAAATTGACAAAACTTGCAAAAAGGCAAACTTGACAAATTCGACAAAAACTTAAAATTTTACAATTTTGACAGAATTGTCAAAATACGAGTTTTGTCACTTTCGTCTATTTAGTCATTTTAACCATTTCTTTTTTTGAGTTAAACATTGCTGTCAAATTTTACAGTTACAGTATTTTTTGTCAATTTCTGAAACTTAGTAAAAAGTGTTAATTTGGCTTATTTGGTAATTTTCGAACGGTTTTTTTCAATTATTGAAATAAAATGACCTTTTTTAACTTCTATTGACTAAGATTTCTTTTTGAATTGTTTTATCGCCAAATTTCTTCATGCCTATTTTTATTTTAAAAATGCACTTTTTGAAATATATTTTTTTTAAGTTTGTAGTTTTAGGAAACCTTATGTGGTATACCTTATTAGAACATCGGGGATCAAATGACCCTGAACACTTAAACCGATAAAACTCTCTTGTTTCTCAACCGATGTTTACAAAATTTATAGTTTGAAAAGCTTGTAATGTGACTCAAATATGATTTGCGTAGTTACCTAATCGTGTTTATTCAAAGTTCCCATTCGGCTGAATAAGAATTATCCATTATTCGTGAGTGCTTAATTTAGACTTCTTAACGAACCTAAAAAGTCCATAGAAGTATCAAGGAACACACTTGTGCGTTTTAAGCGACTTACAAAATTCTTAAATAATATTCAAATATCGCGCCTTCTTATGAACTTCTAACGAACTTTCAAGTTTAATGCGGAACTGCCAATGAACTTTTTAGTACCATGCGAAACTTCTTATGAACTGTTTTGTTCCATGCTGGAGCTTTATGAAATTTGTGTGTTGTTCGAGTTGGGTCGAAATTTTTGCATGATTTTTTCACTTTTGTTTAGACTTTTTTTTTCATAACTTTCTCAATTGGTAACAATTTTGATCTTTGATGTTCATTGACAAGTTTTCCCGAGAAAATTGCTTTTTTCGCTACGTCTCGATGGTAAATTGGACAAAAATGGGTGAAGGGAGAAACATAAAAAAAGTTAAAATTATTAAAAAGTTAAAACAATTTTGATAATACAATTCTGATAAAACAATTCTGATAAATTTAAACAGAAAATAAACATTTTACAATGAGATATAAATGTCACAAAAAAAAATTCAGTTCGTGCACTCACGATCAAATTTTAATGTTGCGGATACGACTCACACGGAGATTATCTATTCATGGTGTGCAAAATTAAAAGCAAGGATAACTTATTTCGTACGGTAGCACGTGTTTTACAACTTTTGTTTATATTTTTTTTAAACTGATTGTTTACTTTTTTTTATCACGCCTACTTTTAAAAGGATAACCCGTTAATTATTTCAAATAGATGTTTTAAATACCATTGAATCAGAAAACAGCGATGGTTTAAAGGTAAGGTGTTCAGCTTTCATTCTACAGGTTTAGGTTCAAATCTCCAGGCAGGAAAATTTTTCAAGTATGTTTCAACTTGTTGAAAATTAAAACAATTAGAAATAATAACAAAGATTTAATAAAACCAGAATTCAAAGAGATAAACGACTTTAGAACGCTTTATTTTTATTTTCAAAGTTTCATTTGAGGCAGAATAGCCTTCTACTCAGCTTTGTTTATGGAACTTGAAAGTATCAATAAGAACTTAAAATTTCAACTGAGTAGAACGCTATAAAGCCTTCAACCAGAGCTAAGTAAGCTTCTAAGAGACAATTCTATGGAACTTTTGGTTACTTGGGAAGTGCTCGAAAAAAAATTCCCTTAGTGCCTGAGAAAGCTGAAGTGAGAAGCTGATTGATGGACATATTAAAATATTTTTTAATTTCTTAAGGTCATGGCTACGAAAATGTAGGAAAGTGGGGTAAAAATAATTAACGAATCAAATGCTTAAGCTGTTTTAGTCATAAAAGAATTTTATTGGAAAGTTGACGTACTTTGTGATATTTTGGCAACTTAAGATTTATTAAACCCGAAACAAAGAACTTTTGACGACTAATCAAAGGTCGCTGTTTTTTCAACCTTCTCATCAATTTTAATTTTCCATGATCACTCAAGCAACTAAAATCGACTATGCACTGGATTTTGAGTATTGTATTTAACTCTAGTGATTGTTATTTCAGGAAATTTGACACTTCAGATGTTACCCAGAACAAACGCTGAATTATTTAAAACAAATATTTAGGATTTTTTTTAAAGAATAGCTACATTCAAATAATATTTTTTATAATTTTTCTAATTTTTCACCAACTTTTCGATTTCTTCTAATCAAAGCGCTCTAGCTTTGATTTTTCTACTTATTAATGATTTTATTTCTGCCTGAAAATTCTAATTTTAATTTATTTAATTTAATTTAAATTTAATCTAGTTTAATTGTGACAGAACTTGGATTTCAGAATAAAAGCAAATATACGAATTTGAAAAAAAGACAAAATTTATTTGTCAGTATCAAAACTCATTTCATTTGTAACAAACGGTTGGATTATTTAGGATTAATCACCCAACAGGGCGAAATTCGCCGAATCCCAGATTTTGAATTTTTATCAACCATATCTAGTTGAAGAATAATTTATTAAATTCAAAAATAAATATTATCGAGAAATTCATGGGTAAGTGTGTGTGTGTGGTTATAGAAATTCAAAATCATTTTTTTAAATTTTTGTTCCGATCTCAAATTTACCGTTTCAAATAGTTTACATCATATTTGTATATATAACGGTCATCCAAATGATATATATAACGGTCATCCAAATGAAAAAAAAAAACATACAGATAATGCAAAATAGAAATAGAATATAAAATATTAAGAATTTATAAACTCAAGTTTGAACGAAGAATCTAATCTAGCTTAAGGTTGCCAGATTCCCTGTTTTATCCGGGTTTGTCCGGATATTTATAACAAAATTTGAGAAAAGTCCAGCCTGGCCCAGATGCCCAGATTTTATTGAAAAAGGCTCGGCTTTTGCCCGGATTTGTTCACTTTATTTGGCAAATCAAATTTGAAAAAAATATGGTTTTGTAATTTTTTTTTATTATGTCTCCAAAAACAATTTTTTTCAACAAGTTTTGCAAAAATACTCATTTCAGGTTTTTGGAAGCCTTAAATATGTTTTACAATCTGTTGATGAGCTTTGATGAAAAATTTCATTTTCAATTGCTATTTTTGATTCTTGATTCGTCCGGCGATCTTTCGGATTTTGTGGCAATTTTGAAATCGAATGCCTGGGTTTTACCAGGTTTTCCTTTTAAAATTTCCAGGATTATTTCGCTTGGAAACGTATTGAAAAAATTCTGGCAACTTAATCTTACTATTAAATAATTAAAAGGCGTTTTAAAGTCTAATATGTTGAAGATTCATATTTATTCAACAACTTTGTTGAAAACTGCAAACTTCATTTCGGGTAAAAATTTAAAAAAAATATATGGAACTTTTTCACAAAATTCTAAACAGTAAACAGTCCTCCAATATTTTTTATCAATATCTATGTTACATTACTCAGTTTGTCATTTAATTTTTTTTGATGAAATTTTATCTTTTTACAAATGTTTGTCTTGAATTTCAGAATCGAGAGCTCATTTAAATAAATATAATGTATATTTGGATTCAGCACCCCCAAGTAATTCCTAATGAGCTTTTTAATTTTTGGTACTTCGGAAAATGTGAATTTTGTTGCTTAGGGCTTCAAAAAGAGATCCTTCATTTTATGTTTTTTTTTTATTATTTTCTATAAATAGAATTAAAAAAAATGATTAATTCGAAAATTGATCCTTAATTTTATGATGTTTTTTTATTATTTTCTTAAAATCGATTGTAAAATTAGGAAAAGTGTGTCCTTAAAATAAATTAGATTCAAATTTTCACTTTATTCATAACTTTTTATTGCAAATTTGTTACTATTGAAAACGTAGCGCAGAAATTTCACAAAATTCGTTTGAAAATCATGGACGAAGGTTTGAAATTTAAGAGCAAATCAAAGAAAGCGGAATTTGAAAAGATTCAGAATTAAAAATCATGTTTCACTATTTCATTTAAGAGTTATATTTCGTTTCAGATAGAAAACTCTTCAACCACCAATTACAATGAGAAATATTTTTCTGATTTGATAGAAAAAAAATGATATTTACGAATCACTTTTCAGAAAAGAAAAACAGAATATTAAAAAAGTCTGTGATCCAATATCCGTTTTATAGCAATTGTATTCAAAAACTGAGCTCAAATTTTTGCTTTGTTAAACGTTTATTAGCAAAATGAGGATTATATATTTTTTTTTGTTTCGATTATAGTAGTTTTACCATCTTTATGGCGTTCGCGACTTTATCAACGTTGCGGTTGGCGGATCGTTATTGAAAAACTTATCCGGTACAACTGTATTCGATGTTTAATCTTGGGCTCGAACTCACGGACATCGGCTCAAGAAGAAGCTAAGGAAATATAGATTAAAATGTATTATTCATAACAAGAGAATCCTGTATCAGCTGATAAGTCAATTTTTTTAATGCTCTCTGGTATATAAAATACAAAAATCATCTTTTTTCAAAACCTTATCGCATGGCAAATTCACAAATTGAAGATATATTAAAGAACATCGGGTAAATGGGTTTGAAAAGTTTTAGTTTATTTTCTAATTTTGAATTTTTTATATTATTTTATTTGGTTCTATTAGATCAATTTGGAAGAAAGCAACAGTGGCTCCTTCCTTTCTTCACTCTGTTAAAGAAACGTTTTCATTAAAGATGTTTTAATGATAAATTTCTAATTTTTTTTTAAATTTAACCCCTTCGCACCGCCTCCCCCAAGGGGATGTTTAAGAACCACGCCCAAGGCCGTGCGAACGAGGAAGAGAGGGGAGAGGGTAGAAGTTTAATCCCCCTCCCCCCCATGAAGATTTTTTCCAAGTAAAATTTTAAGATCAACAAATGAATTTACCGTAGTATCGTAGTAGTAGTATTACTTGATCCCAAAAGGTGCTTAAAAATAAGTGTTAAAACATGTCAGAAAATTGGCTCGCCTCCGGCGGTTTTTATTCCTATCATCATTTTAGGTCAGAAACATTTTATTGTAAGACACTTAATAACGTTCCCGGATTGAAACTAAGTTTAATTTTATTTTGTGTTTCTCGTTCTTCAAAATGCTCAACTTATCATTCAAAATTACATAAGGCCACATATCTCACTATTTCCTTAAGTGCATAAGATTTAAGAGCTAATTTTGATTAATTTTGGTGCCCTGAAACTTTAAAAATAGGTTAAACTTTTATTCGAGAATTCGGCACTTTTCTAAAAAAAATTCGAATGAAGGTATTAAACATTTTGTTCCAAGACCACAGGTTATTTTGACTTCTGCGAAAATTGTAATCGAAATTTTCAATTTGTTAACTTTTTTCCATTTTTGTAAAATAGCAGATTTTAATTTTAAGAGAACTTTAAATATTTTTTAAGCAATAATCAGATTGTTTGCATAAGTTTTGCAGATTTAATAAAATTTGTTAAATGTAATAAAACCTTTTGAAAACTTGCATTTATAATGTTAGAAATACGTGTTTATCAATTTTTTAAAAACTTAACAATTTAATTTTTTTTATCATTGATCATCATGATTTTCATCACCATCGAAATGTTGTTCCTGAATTGAATTAAGTATGAAAACCAAATTCAGAATCGTTTTTTCCCTTTATCACTTATCACTCGTTATGTCTTTATCAATATAACGAGAGGTGAGACAAAATTTGTATAAAGATTCATATTCTGAACGCGAAAATTTACCATAGAACAAACCATCAAAATTCTGAATATTGAACTATTATTTGAAATTCTAAAAATGAATTTCAACATTGTTGGACGTTATTATAGAAAAAAAATTTTATTCAAGAATGTTTTTCATCTTCATATTATACCTATTTAAATTTCAAAAGTTATGTTCGTTTAGTATGAATAGATATTGAAAATGAGCGAGAAGAATTTGATAAGACGTATTTTCATCACATACATTTATTTGTCTCTCATGAAACAAATTTTCGTTTTCATAATCTTGAAATATTCTTACTCAAGAACATAAACTTCGAAAAAAAGGCCGATAAAGTAAAATAAAATGTATTCTTATTTTCAAATAAATTAACCAAATAGTATTTTTTCAAAACTTTCTAATAAATTTAAGAATTCTATTCGAAGTAATAAAATATTTTGAAATATTTTGCATTAGCCTTTCAAGCTTGAATTATTATGTTCTGGAAATTTTGAACAAAAAAGCTTTGTTTCTGGCATTTGTGCTTTCCAGGACCTAACTGTTCCATTTACGACGAAATAAACAGGACTTTAAGTTTTAATCTTCTTATACGCTTGAAAATTTTAAGAGTTTTTTATTATTTCTACTCATCTTTTTTGAATCTTTTTTTTTTATTTTTAAATTAATCTTTTAAAAGTTCAAAACTTTAATAGTAGAAGCAACTTTAAAGCTACATTTTGATGCGCAATGTTAGCTTAATTAGTATTTGCTTTGTGTTAGCAGTAATAAATGTTATCAAAACTTGGATTTTTTTTTATTATAACTTTTTTTTCAGCTCCGAGTTTGTTCATTCAAGAAGTCATCCATTTTCCGACCCGTTCTCTTTCGATGATGATTTTTTTTTGTTTCGATTATAGTCGTTTTACCATCTTTATGGCATTCTTTCGATGATGATGAATTGAACTTGTGGTTTTTTAACTTTATAAAGTTATTATTGTGAATTTTAATCAAAAATGAACGTTTAATTTTTTTTTATTTTTAAAGGTAACTGAAAAAAAAATAGATTTTGAAATAGATTTTTATCTCTGAATTCGATCACTGGTACTTTTGAATTAAAATTCAATGTTTTCTTTTTTTATCAAATTAAATCTAATCATCATTATGTTTTAAAATCTCTTAAGTTCAAAATGGATTTTTTTTTTGAATATCCAAATTTCAAATCGTGATTTAAAAATATTTCAAATTAAAAAAATAATAGAGGAATTTTTCAATTGAAAATAGAGAATGAAACGTAAATTAATAAATACATTTTTTTATCTTTTTGTTTAACAATTTTTTAAGCATGTTTTCTGACTTGATCTGAATTTTTTTTAAATTCGGATTCTATTTCTTTTAGATCGAGTATTATATTTTATTTATTTTATTGCTGGGCATAATTCTTATGTCAGGAACTATAAATTTTGGATTGAACTTTTATTTCACATTCGTTTCCTGGTGTTTCGGAAATATTGACTTAATGTTTCTAGCTTAACGGGAGGTAGGGTCTAACACTTTCAAAAAATCGATTTTTTTATTTTTTTATTTTCTTATTGTGAAACATTTCAAGAATGATGTGTCAAATTTTCAAGTCTATTGAAGCAAAAATGTAGAAATTATAGGCCTTTATCTTATCTTATACTGCAAGAAAGCACGAGCAGAAACTTCAAACGCGTTTTTCTCGAAAGCTCATTTTCAAAGCCCGTGGACATCGTCATTTGAAAACTACTTATCCGATTCTTTTCAAATTTGGAACATATTCTCTACATATAAAATACCAGACCCCAACGTTTTTCTTTTTTTTTTACTTCGAGGAGATTTTACAGATAAAAAATGGCGGATTTTTTTGTGAAAAATCGTAGTTTTTACTTCAAACAGCCACAAAAATTTCATAATTTTTTTTTTAAGTTAAATAAAAACGTTGGGGTCGAGAAAAACATCTAATAAAAATATTTTGCTCTGATTTTTTGACTTCAGATGATTCTGTGCTGAGATACAGTGTCCACCGCAAATCCTGTTTCGTAAAAGGCATCCTCGAAAGTGCTTCGTCACCGGCTCATTTTTCAATATTTTTCTACGAAAAAATTAATAAATGTTCTTTTAACAATGCTTTGTATAATGCAAAAAATTTTAATACATTTGTTTGAACGATAGCTCTAGAAAAAAATTGTGAAAATGGTGCCCCCCCCCCCCCCTTAAAATAATGATCATCAAATTGAAAAATTTATTAAAAACTTACCAAAAATAACATAGATTTTAAACTTTGGTTCTGATATATTTTGAATCGTATCAGTGAAATGTATAACTTTTCGAGTTTGTCTGTTGGTCATGAGTAAGAAATTGGTTTTAGAAATCAGTTCCCTACTTCAGAGGGCCTTTTTGGTATGGTGATTATTTCTAGAGAAATTGGAATTTTAAAACTTTAAAGAGTTCAAACTTTAAGAAATCAAAGGTTTTCAATGCCAAAAGACATACCTCTGTTAATCAGCTAATAACTTTTTCGCCTATTTAGATACGAAGTAACGGTCTTCTAAAAAGTTGTTCAGTGGAAAATTTCCTTTAAAGAATGCATAAATTGGCACATAACCATTAGCCGGCTCAGCTCCACAGAAAAAATAAAAATGATGTTGATTTTTCAGTACAAAATATTCAATTTTCCCATAAAAACATAAAAGTTCAAATTTACTCATGCAAAGGTTACTTAAAAATTCTGTAAAAAATCATGGATGAGTTTGGAACGCAGTTTTTAGACCCTAGGGTTTGAGAATTGTGAACGATATTTTGTATATAAAGCATCAAGATATGTTATAGTATATTAAGATAGAACTGCTTAAGTTTGCCAACATTGAATAGAACTCCATAGAGTGCTTAATCAGTGACTTTCAGTTCATGGAAAAATGGACGGTGCTCAAAAGTTACATTCCTAGAGGTTTTTTTTTCTCTAGGCAGAATCCATTCCGGTGGAAAACAAATCGCAATTCAAAGTGTCCAGCTGCAACACTAAGGAAAACAACATTGATGCCATTGCATTTATTTATGTTGGCGCAGAGGATTGATACTGGCCCCGTATCTTGCAGCCAGCCACCTAGATAGGCACCTAAATAAATCACTCTCCCATCACATCAATTTCATCGACGAGAGGAAATAGATCCACAACGATATAAATCATAATAAATCAATGATATGGTCTCGTTGTCGGGGAGCTTTGGGGCACCATAATAGTGTATTGAGTTGAAGAGAATGCAGGAGAGCTGCCAAATTTTTTGTATCTATTTAGTTTCCCGGTTGAATGCTTGTCCGGAAATGAATTGGCCCATAGAGAGGCTTTAAATTTGTTGAGACGAGTAAAAAAAATGGTACTGTTTTAGCTTCGAGCTGTTGTGTTATCCAATGAGCTCATTAGATGACTAAGAGTACAAGTGAATTCTATTTTTGGATAAAAAGTTGGTTAAAAAAAAAACAAATTCGCATGCTAATCAATTCACATTTTCCGAGGTTTATTCGGTCATTTGCCTTTTCTGCCTCAACAATTCTCCTACAACGGTGACAAATAAATTTAAATATTTATTACCCGGCTTTTTTTTTTCAACTTTTGGCAAAAGGGAAAACAAAACATAGCCCCAGAAAAGATTGTTACATGGGAACTAACAAATCTCTTCTTCTGTCCACGCCTTCGAATTTGAAATTCACCCCAACTCAGCAGAATGAATAATGGCCAGGAATGACCGGAGGGCTTGATTTCCTGAATTTTGATTATGCCAGCCAGCCGCCTGGATGTTGGCCAACACGATGATGCTTGAACCGGACCAAGACGTAACTAGCACGGCAAACCCATCATCGGTCAACATCTTGGAGATTTGTCCAGCCAAGCCAGTGCCAGTGTGTTGGCTGAATGACTGAATGACTGAATGAAACGAATGGCTGGACTTGATCCTTTCGAATGGAACATAAACACAGCACAATGCCCTCGGAGGTTTCGGTTCAACCTTTTGACGAATCAATTTTTTGATCTCACCCCAGCAGTGAAAGAAGAAGGGGATATTTTTCCTGGAGCTTTTTGGCTGACTTTTCTGGTCTGGTGTGACGATTGTTGCTGACTCTGGATGACGAATTATTTAGCTAGGCTGCTTTTCCCCGACGACGACGACGTACAACAGAGATTGAGTTTGCTTAGGGTGTTGACCAATTTTTCTTCGGCCTTGTTAGTGTTATGATTGAAAGCGTTATTGTAACGGGTTTTTTTCTTTTTACCCTAGAGAATTTGAAGAATGAATAACCTCGGACAGTGGATGGTCCACTGAACCTTCATCGTGACTCTGAATAGGCAAGGATTGAATGGTTGAGTATAATTCAACTTAAATAATTATATACCATTTCAAGATTGTTTAAAATGTTGAAAAACAAACTGAATACCTTAACTTTTCCACATAAATCCAAAGCTGCATTACTTTCAAGTTGGTAGATTTCATGGGAATTTTTATTAATTCTTTTTAAAGAGCTAAAATATAAAACATTCGTGATATAGTCTCGAGCGCATCTGCTTCTGACTATAACGATTACTGCATTTAGAAATAGGACAGTTACAAATGTGTGTGTGTCTAAGAAAAATTCATTGGATCGAAATACTTTATATGAAGGAAATGAAGGCAAGCAATTCATAAAAAAATAAAAAATAAACTATTGGTTTTTTTTGTGAAAAATTTCTACTTTATTCTTGGGAGATACCATTGGCAGGCGCACACTTTTTTCAGTCATGATATTGATCAGTAAGTATACTTCGTCAAATCTGTATTTTAGTTGGCTGTATCCTCCTCCTTCAATTTCTGCTAGTTTTCGGTCCAATAATTCTCTTTTTGAAGGAACTAAGGGCAATTTAGTGGAAGCAGCTGTTTGCAAATTAATAAAACTTGATTATTTTTGAGCCATTTAAAAGCGTTTAAATGGAATTTCTGTTGGAAAAATCTGTCAATAACGAAGTAAAACCATCATGAGATTGAACTCAAATAATAATCGGTTGGTATATGTCATAGGTTGCGAAGGGTATACACAAGATTTTTTTTGACATTTAAAAAAAAGAAAACCAAAGCTTTCGTTTTAAAAATTGTTGAATCTTTCCACAGGAGAAGAATTTTTTCAAACCATTATATTTAATACAAAACAACTAGCAAATACAAACTTTAATCTGCTAGGGACCTTGCTACGAGCAGACATGGTATAGGACTCAAACGCTGGAATTTAATTGAAATAGGGGTTTTCATTTGTTTTGTCGACCATCAGAAATCATCTGTCTCATTGCCTCGGAGCCAGCTTTACAGCTTATAAGCTCTGGAACGAGCAAAAACTTGTAGTTTGAAGTTAGGTTTGAATGACCCATAACTAGGTAACATTATCGGGTTATTGCAGTATTTTTTTTACATTTCAGCGATCTACTGACCTTAAATTGTAATTGCTGATCATATGCTTCATTCTAATGATGGTTTTGAACTTTGTACACATTTTTGACAGTGTTTGCATACTTTTCCACTACTCTTATACAGTAGTTCTTTGAATAATCATCGGTTTTGTCAGCAATCAATTTGTAAATGATGGTTTTGAAGGAAACAGTGCAAAAAAAATAGTTCAATCAGTACATTTAACAAGCAGCAATATGTTGTCAAAACTTTGAATGCCCGATCACTAGTAAATTAGCTATGTATCAGCACAAGAAAGGGTCCCATTTCTAAAGAACAAAGCTTTTGCGCAAAGGTTTGTGCTAGTGAACTACATTTGAGTCACACTAAACCTGTTTTTTGTTTTTATGCTTTATATTATAGTTTCTTGAGATAGAACTAATAAAAGCTGGGAACGTTGGATGAAGCACATAGAAGTGAAGTAATTCTTGACCGAAAGACTGGAAGCCGAAAACAACCCATACATTATTTCCGGTCAAAATAACTTTAATTTAAGATTTTTTTCGAGTTGAATTTGAAATGGGTGGCGTTTGAAAAACAAATTAAAGATTTTCTTAAAAGGTTTTAGCTTAGGTTAAAGTAAATTTTTTTGGTTTTATCAAAAATATTTTAAACGAAAATTAAAAGAAAAACATTAGTATGAAGTCCAATAATTTAAAAAGCTGAGTTTATTTGATCAAACTTCAAATCATTCAATTTTTTTTTGCGAAATTCTCTACCTTGTCAAAATTCATTCTATCTCAATCGATTAATTAGATTTTTATGTCTGAAAGAGATACAACAGGTGTGGCTCTCAAATTCAAAATTTTTGATGAATTTTATTTTCCCAGCTATTAGCTCAAACTATAATCCTCAAATATAAATCCACTGGAATCAGGCTCTTGCAAAGGACCCGTCCATGAAGGGGAGGAGAGGGGGGGGGGGGGATTTCGTTATTCATGTTTATCTTAAAACAATAACAATACCTTAAATGCACAAAAAATCCCGATCGGTCATAAAATTCAAAATTATACAATTCCATATTTTGTTGTTAACATTGAAAGCATTTCAAAAGCATTGGAATTTTGCTTTAAACTTATTACTTGTGATCATTTATTAAAACTTTCCATCGATAAACTAAAAAACCATGATCGATGCAAAAAGATGGTTTGAAATAATGATAATAATAATTCAAACGTAAATAAACTTTAAAATTCATATTATATAGTTTAAAATTTTACGCTCTGAATATTTTTTTGCTGCCAATCAAAGTATTGAGTCCTGACAAGGACTAAAGGTAGAAAATGTTCTTATTTTATTGAAATTTCTAGAAGATTTTGTTTTCAGATAACAAAAATTTAAAATTAAAAAACAAAAAGGAACTTACAATAAAATTGAATTGTAATTTAATAATAAATAAACTAAACATCTCGAAAAAATTAAATAGTTTACAAAAATATGCGGTCAATTTATTTAAAAAACTTTACTTTAAAATTGAGGGAATTTATTTAAAAATACAAACAAGTAAATTATGAAAATCAAAAAGATAAGTTTTTTAAAATGAAATTTTTTTTAATAAAAACTTGAACCATGTTAAAAGATTAATTAAAAGAATTTAACTGATAACTAAAGATAACAGCATTCTGTTGCTTTTGTAAATTTGGTACATTTTGAATTTTCTTTAAAGCTCCAGAACTCTATTATTTACACAGATTATGTTTATCTGGATTGGTTACAAAATATAGGTGAATAAGGGGTTAAAAAGTACTTCAACTCCGTTCGTAAACCCGCATGGGGAAAACTAAACAAATAGGCTTTGTGTACTAAAATTGAATTCACATATTGGATTCGTAGGTACTTGTGTGATAAATATTCATGCATTGTTAAATCGCCTCTATTTATGCAACGGGAAGGTAACGATTTTTAATATTTTAACATAATTTGGTTGAATTTTCAGCAATTCATTATACCTTCTCATGGGCTTGTGATATAGCTTAGTTGGCAAGTCTGTTGTCTTCTGAGCCGATGTCCGCAAGTTCGAGCCCAAGAGTAAACATCGAATACAGTTGTACCGGATAAGTTTTTCAATAACGATCCGCCGACTGTAACGTTGATAAAGTCGCGAATGCAATAAAGATGGTAAAACGACTGTAATCGAAACAAAAAAAAATATACCTTCTCATTGTTTAGTTTTAGTATTTATTATTATTATTATATACGAATACATTTTTTAAATCAAGAAAGATCTTAAGACTGGTTGTTATAATTTCATCCGAAAATGCAATGCTTCTGAAAAGTACCGAACTGAAAAGTACTCCAAGTAACTGAAACTACTTTGAGTAAAATAATGGTTTTTGCTTTTTTTCTTTTTGCAATTATTTGAAATTGTCATCTTTTGATGCTGTAATGCATGTTTATATTTACCGAATTCTGGTTGCATGATAGAAAATTTTTGAATCCGTATATTGTAAACAACCGATACCAAATGATTCTAATAACAATTTCGAAAACTTCATTTGTCTGTTTTGGCAGTCTGTAAAAAAAGAACAGAATTTCCATTTTCCAGTTTTTAGCTTCAATTTATTTTCAATTCTCAAATTTGAGTTACAGAATAAATTTTTTTTACAGAAACTTCTTTGAAAATGTTTCTTTCTTAAAAATATAATTTCTTTGTAAGAGTTTGGGTACCGTAAACTGGGGGAACTTTGATCACTTTTTCCATTCATTTTTTAATATTTTGGAAGGGGTTGCTTTTTCGTAATACCTAAAAGCTTTTAAACCCTTACTGAGGTGAGGAGTATCAGACATGATCATTGATTGCAGTAAATTCAAACGACATTTGTGGTCATAATTAAATGTTTGTTACAAAACCAGATTTCGAGTTTCGGGGTAACTTTGATTACTTTGGTTTAAACGTATCTCAACATCTTCAAATTTATTGTTTTGATGCCATTTAGCACAGAAGGCTCAAAATATCGATAAAAGTATTTTTTGTTTTGACTCGAATGAATTTTTCAACGTTTTCTTTCAAAAACAAATATACTCAAAAGATGGACAATGTTGCTGCATACATTTAGGGGCAAAAATTATAAACATTTCTTTATATTTTTTGGCCTCAAAAACAAATGAAATTTTAACTTCATGCAATTCCCTGAGTCCTCGCACTGTTCCTATGTTCTTTTTTTCTTCAAACTTAATCATTTGATAGGGTTTTTGGCCATTTTTTCTATACGAGCTTTTTCATGGTAAATGACCGATTTTTTTCAATATCCAAAAATTATCATTAAATGACCATAAAAATAACACTTAAACTAAAAGCAAACCGAGAAAAAAGTGGAACTTTCACATTTGACAGCCCATTCGCTTCTTGATGCTTAAATTTAATCAGGAGAGATGTTTGTTTGTGAGCCTTCAAAAACCAAGATATTTCAAGATTTTAAAATTACATTTGAAGTCATATAAAAAATCTTCTAATAAAAACACCACCAATCAAGATATAATTATCAAGATAACTCTTTCGTTGAAGAATTTAAATTGCAAGAGATAATATACTCATAATGAGTATTGCTAGTTCAATTTCAATGATTATAATTTTTAAATAAGACATTTTAAATCATATGAAAATTACAAATTTAAAGTAGAGTTTTTATTTATTTGGCGTTTTTATTTCATGGAAAAACCTAGTTTTTATTTGGAAAAAACATCGACAGGACTTTAATTATAATATTGATTTTTCAATGCAAAATATTTTCTCTTATCTTTTTGTGTAATAGATTGGAATTCCATGTATTTTGATGTATTGTTTAACATTTTTGATATTGCAGTTTTTTGAAAACCACATTTTGATCTGAATTCTGAATGTGGAACGAGTTTGCAGGGATCAGAATCGTAAAATTTAAATCCATTACTTTTTCTTTTGAAAGATTGATTCATGTTGAAGGCTTCTTTAGAAAAAAAAATGTTCAAATCAAAGAAGCTCAACTCACCGAGTATTTCAATAAATTTATAGATTTAAAGTTTCCTATTTTGTTACTCGACGATTTTTATTTATAGATAAATTAAACTTATGATTTCAAAGATTTGAGTATGATTTTTCAACAGTATCTGTTTAATTCGAAAAAATTGTTAATGCAAAAGAATTAAAAAATTAAGGTTCCAAAGGAATTGGTACCGAATTTACTCGAATACGAGCATGAAAGTTACAAAAGGTTTCTCAAATAGCTTTTTTGTGACACGGCAATCGCATCACTCAGTATTAAAGTTGCAAATAGGGCCTCAAATGGCCTTCTATGGACTTGAAGTTCCCCTTTCATATCAAATCTATTCGATCTTAGTCTTTGAGTTCAAAAGGTGGAACTTGCTGAATAAGAACGACATATTTTTTTTTTCCTCAACTAGAATTATTAGTTAATTAGTTAAAACTATTATTAGTTTAAACTTTTATTAGTTAAAACTATTATTAGTTAAAACTTTTATTAGTTAAAACACTAGATAATAATAATTAGGCCAGGAGAACAAATCTTAAGTACACATTGTAACAATTATAAGATTTTATCTTACATAACATAATCGAAATAAATAAATAAAATAAATAGCCTTATTTGTAACAAGTCGATCACATCCATGCAATGAAGAGTTACAAATTGGGCCTCAAATAGCCTTCTTTATACTTTAAGTTTCAAGAAGTTCCTCAAATTGCCATTTTTGAGACATGTTCGCCATTCCATGAATATGAAATGTGAGCGAACATCGCAAAAGGGCATATAATGAATAAATCATTTTTTGTAGCTTGGAAATTGTTGAAATGTATAATTTATATTGGAATTTCAACTCAGAACAACTCAAAGCAAACCCACAAAAGATTGATTTTGAAATGCGTAAATTTTGTCACTCATGGGCTGGTGGTGACCGAAATAAGAGAGGAGATGATAGATTTTTTTTTGTTTTTGCTGATAAAACAAGTTATCGTGAGCTGAACTGAAGGTTGTTCAAATCGGTAAGGGAACTTCTAAGTTTCAAAAATTACTTAAATTTAGGGCTGAATCAAACGAACTCCAGCACTTTTGTTATGCTTAGTAAGGTGTGTAACAACTGGTTACCAAAAAAAAAATATATATAGAAAACAACCATAAAAAATTTGGTTGGATTGTAAAACATCATTTCTAATTTGGTTTACCATTCCGAAGTGATCTGAATAAATATTGCATATTGATTTCTGTCAAGTTTAATCCGAATTTTTTTCAGGGCTCTCAAGTAATCGTTCCTATCTAAAATTCTGTTGCTGAGAGTTACTTTCGAATTAAATTGTCTTATAAAAAAAAATGTTTAAAAAAAAAATTCTATTTATAAATGCGTAAAAAATATCGTTAAAAAATAAAATCTTGTGTTTATTAATGCGTTTGTTGCCAAGACAAGTTTAAAATTTGTTCAATCAAAAAGCATATTTTAAACGCCTCTTTGTAGGCTATTATTGCATTTTTTTATTGTTAGATCTAGCAAATTTCATTCTGTAGTATGATTTGTATCTCACCAAAACCATTCGAAGAATTATGAGTTGTTTATTGTTTTGTTCTGAAACGAAAAGATCTATTTGAAGCACTCCAAGCTCCAAAAATGGCCTAGTAGAAACATCGCCGTGCAACTATGTGCGCCAAAAACATAGGGTCTTATCGGTAGCAGTGGTGTAAATTGAATCATTTTATCAATGCCAAAATACATACATCTGTTAAACAACTAATAACTTTTTATGTCTAAAAAGATACGAAGTAATGATATTCGACAAATTTGTTCAGCGTAAAATTTGCTTCAGAGAATTCATAAATTGAGATTTTTCCATACAAACCTAAAAGCACAGAGAACAGACGTACAAGCTTGAACAAAAAAACTTAAAAAAAAGTGTGTAAAATGTCGAATGTTGGCATCCAAAAAGTATGTTGAAAATTTATTTGAAACAGTGTCATCTATTGCGCCGTTCAAAAGTTACAAATCAGACTTTCAAGTGCTCGGTTTTCGAAAAGGCGTAATCGTATATGAACCCTTTAATAATTATAATTATTAGTTAAATAATAATTAAACTAATGCTGCTCTAAAAAAGACGGGTTCAATTAATTGCTAGATAAATGCAATAAGAGTTTCTTTTGACTGGACAGAATTTCACTTCCTTGATTTGATACGGTTTGTACTAATTGACTTTTCCGGTGAGTAAAACAACTTTTTCTTAAATTCACATAGCGTTTCGGGGTACTTTTCTTCACCCATCATCAGATGTCCTACAGAGTAACCCGAAACGTTACGTAAATTTAAAAATTTGAAAAAAAATGTTTCACTCACCGAATTAAGTCAATAAGTAATACCGTATACAAAGTACGGGTGAAAAACTTTTATTCATTCCTAAATTTTTGTACTACTGAGGCAGTCGAAATTACTAACAGTTTTACAATATTTTTTTGCACTTCTTGAACGGTTATCATCATTGGACGAATTGGCTACATCCAGTCAATTTGGAACATTCTCGACGATCAGTCTTACCCATCACAACTAATTTTAGACATCTTAAAGAGGTCTTGTCTTTGGCACTTCTAGCTTTTAAGATATTTTTCCGTTAGGCAAAAGGACGAAAGTTTTACGAAACTTTAACAGTAATTTTCTTGAAACATGCCAAACAGTTAATGCGACCTGTTCAAAACTGACCAAAATTTTGTTTTTTTCTTCTCAGTTTCGTTGTGACAGCTCTCTTTAGTGTGTTTGGAGACATCTGATGGCCCAGCAAAAAACAAAAAAATAACAAAACGATTGTTAGAAAATTTACACAAGTTTCGTGGGCTAACTAGCTTATACGCCTGTTCTCTGTGCTGAAAGTTCAAATTTACTCATGTAAACGTTACTTAAAAAATCTGCAAAAAATCATGGTTGAGTTTTGGACCAAAACGAAGCTTTAAAGACTCCACGGTATGAGAAATTCAAAAATAACCTCAAATCTACTCAGTCTAATGTTACATACCTATTTCGTAAATTCTGCAAACCCATTTCGCATGAAGTTCAAACCCAAGTGTTTGATGAAGCTTTCCTCTCTTGCAACTTCATTAGGTATGTTTCAAACCATTGCAGTACAAAATACCTATCTTCACTACTTATCTTCTTCAACCGTGTACGTATCTCGAGCCGATCTTGACTCGGGGTTTCCGAGCCTATCTCGCCAATCCTGCGGGAATCATAATTATTCTGCAACAATGAATAACTTTGACTGCCAATGACTTTCGCATCGTAAAACTCAATGTGTGTGGAGTCGGTCTACGTGAGCAAAAAACGAGGAGGAACTCTCCTCGAGCCAGACCCAGGGTAAAAATATGATGCTCCCAACCGATTATCAGCAGCAAGGCAGCAAGCAAGCAAGCAAACAGCAAGGCTAGGAGAAAACACCACCAGAAAGGATACCAAAAACCCCACCCACACTCTTAATTTATGGCTCGCTCAAGTCGGAGATGACTAGTTTACGATCCGAGAATGTATGTTTGTGTGGGTGATTCTCGAGTTTTGTGCATGTATCTTCATTGCAAAAATAACCGCACTCTTCTGTTAAGTCAGGGGGATGAGAAAAAGCTTCAGGATAGTAGTCGAAAGGTACTTTGTTCCAGAATCAGCGTATTAGCTAGTGTTGTCAGATGCTCGTCGTCCTTAGCTATGAGAAAGAATGTTGCTTTTTTGGGATAGTTTAACCAAAAGCCCTCCTCACCTCCGAAAGGAGGTGGAAAAAAGTTAAACGAAGGTCTCCCATAAATATGTAGTCCTGTCTCCTACCATTCATTGTAGGGGGCAAAGTCATCGAGAAACCGAAAGGCTGTTCAAATGCGCTTTCTCTCGTTTGAAAGACTTCAACCCCTGAGGGTTGAATTCAGACAAATAACCTCCGGGTGCAGTTATGCATGATGAGATAAAAGATTTGATAAATTATTCGATTTGTTTGAGCTTCTTCCGTTGGAAGAAGAGTTTAAATCTCAACTGATTCTGAAAAAAAATCTTCAAAATATGCAGTTTGTGCAGAACGATATTTTATGATAATTCGTAAATTTGAGCTCCAGTTTTGAACTGAGTAGAAGATAAAGGACATTGTTTTCTGAAAAAAAAATAACGGATGAAAAATAACAGCATTCCATTTGCTTAACTTAAATCTTCATCAGGATTTTGGATCGGTACATCAGAATGTAGATTGAAGATGCAAAATAAAGAATCAGAACCCATAGTTCAGGTTGAAAATGAGAATCTTAGAGGAAGACAAGGATTAACATACAGATGCGGGTCAGAGATTAGGATCAAAAGCCTCAATGAGAATCCAAAATAATAAAAAAAGA